>NW_007578461.1:163779-202230 GCF_000690725.1 Stegastes partitus
TGTGTGTGTATTAAATGGAGCGCTGGGTATCGAGTACATAATAGAGTCCACTCCTGTAAATCCTATATGTCTTGGGTTATATATATAATAAAGCTCACGTTCCTCCTGTCTATACATTGCTCAATTTTTGCAAAGCAGTTTGTGAATTTAAAGGAGGAGAGTTTGACCTTTGAGAAGCGTACAGTTTCTGTCTCTCCACAGGAGTTTCCTGTTGTTCTGCTATGGTTGAACACTGCCATCTAAGGATTGTCTGTAATCAGATTCCCTTGTGCTACAGGGAAGCTGAGTGGAGGCGACTTTCCTTTGCTTGTGCCGTTGTGCTTGAAGACGGTGCATGAATGCAATCAGCCAACGACAGCAAGAATAACTGAGGTGTATGAATATGAGGAAAGGCAGAGATTTAAATTCTGTAACCTGGAATTAATAAATTAACTGGAGAAGAAAAGAAACATCTTCTGCATTTAGTCTTGTTTTCTTACCAACAGAACCAGATGTGATTTAGTGACAGCTGTAATTCACATTCTGGATCCCCATTTGAACCCGTAGAAAGATTACATCCATCATCAACAGAGCTCATCATAATTCATCCTCATTTTTCTTACCTTGGACTGTTGTTTTTATTCCACTTCACTCCCATTTAGGTCACGTAACATACGGATACCTTTGGAGCAAATCATACCAGCAGTGGCTGAGGCGATCTTGACGTCAGCCAATGTGCAGTTTAATTATGACAGTTGGTTTCGGTGGATATGACAAGACTTTGTCCTGCTGGTATTGCTGTTATGGCTCAAACAAAGAGCAGGTCCGTGTGCCAGGATGTGCACAGAAAAGCCACAGCCATCAGGCGTCCCTCTCTCCATCCAACCATTCTCCCCGGGGAGTGATTGATGGAAGCTTTACCGAGACAATCTCACCCAAAAATCCACCTCTTTCTCTCTCATCCTCAAAGGGTCTTGAGCAGTTCCAAACAAGCTTGAGTGCTGGTTTTTACGAAAGGTATTTGCATTCTGGGCCAGCATTTGCTGGTGCTTTGTGGGTCTGTGCACTGAGCCCTCAGCTAGGAATGTCAGACTTTGAAAGCTCTTGCGGAGATTTGTGGAGACAGTGTTTGCTTTTTTTTTCTCCCCCCTTTTCACAGTACCAAGACCTTAGGATTCCCAGATTTAATGAACATGGAACTATCTAAACTAACATTCCGGCAGAAATTGGATATTAACCATGACAGAAAAACTGTAACAGAAGGCTCTGTTATCGGTAAAGTCCAAAACAAAATTACACAAAGTCTCAATTAAAGTCTGGACCAAAAAAATGATGTAATTGCCATCCATAAACACAAGCTTGGAAAAACACATTGCCTTACAGGCGTCCAAAAATACTTGCTGAAATATTTCCATCAGAGCCAGTGAGGGAGAAATAACTCATTTGTTTTCCTGTCTGTGGTTGAAAGCATCTGGCAGAATAACATATTCCTGAAAATAATGTCAAGTGCCAGATAATCCCTGATTAAAGATCAGGCCTAAGTGTCAGCGAGTTATTTGCTGGTGCCGTGGCGGTGGCATAATGAGGAGAAAAGCCACTTCACCTGAGGTGCTCCAGCTATAATCTTCACAGTAAACACTTATCACGCATTCGCCATTGATTAGGATGTGCCTCTCATCAATCATCAGTGGCACGTCTGAGCAGATTAATAATTATGACATCTGCACTCAGTCAAGAGCTCTGATTAGAGGGAGGAGAGGAAGGCTTGCGATAATAGCGAGCAGCGAGGTGTTCAGGAACTCCATCATATCGTCTGGTTCATTTGGTGATCATTGTGTCTTACTTTCAAACATTTGCTTGCTGACATTTCTATTAGCCCGTAGAAAATAATACACTGTAGCTCATGGAAAACTATATAATGTATGGTAGTAGACCGACTCTGAGATGCCATTATAGCTGCTCAGATTCCACCGATGATTGATATAAATGCCCACAATCTGATTAACATGGAAGCTTTAATCAAACATGAAGGAATGAATAGCTCCAACAATAATCTTGATGGTGTTTTATCAGTTTCATACTACTTTAAATAACACTTGCGAATCTGGAGCGGTGCATTTCCTCCGCATGGCATTTCAGAGACCTCAGCTGGTTGGATTTAAACATGGTGAAACACTTCTCTGTGTCTGTGATTGGTATTGGCAGTACCTCTGACACTGCACAACTCCTGCCAAATCCCAAATAAGTCAGTTTGAATTTCTCCTATTGGATTTTTAACAAGGAGGTAGACCTTTTTCAAGTAATGTCTCTGGAAGTAAAAAAAAAAAAAAAAGGTACAGTACATCATTTTATCTGTGATTGACTTTTTTTTCTGGCTGGAATCTTTTTTTTTTGTTCCCGTGTGGCAAATGTGAAACTAATTTTCATTAGGTGTACCAACAATGGTGGTAAGAATGTGGAACATGAGGATGAAACAGGATTCTTGTGCTCACTATGGACGTATTATTGCGATGCAGTTTACTACAAGATTCTTTACATTACATGCTTTGAATAAGGCATCACATCACATGTTCTTAATCCCACTCCCGCTGCTGGATTTCTGACTATCACTGCCAGCTCCTGCAATTTGCATGTCCACCCCCTGTCATACCTGCAAACATGTCTGCCTGCACACTGTACACTTCCATTACATATGTGGTAAACAGGTTATATGACTGTTTGGCATCAGTGGAGTACAATTCATGCATTTATCTTGCTTCTTTTTTTAAAATTTAGTATGAAAAAGTCCTCGATCTTTGAAGAAGTGTGAACCTGAGCAGGTGTCACCTCAACTCACAAGTACCCGTTTGTACATTAACATTTTTGCGCACACGTCAGGCTTGCCTTTCTTTGCTTTTCCGCTGTGAAAAACCCACTTTAATCTTCTTTCCAACTTCTTTTGTTGACTCTGTCCTTGTGGTTGTGGTAAATTCAGCAACCTGCAATTCTTTTTTTTCTTTTTTTGTGTTACCACCTGCTCCCGTCTGCTACCACCCATTTCCCTCAAGATCTGCGTCCGCTCCCGTGGGGACCCCCACAGATCCCGATCCCGGTGCAGTCTACTACATCACACTAGACATCAAGATGTGAGGCCTATTATCAGCTGGAGGATGACCTTGTTTTCTCTCTCTCATGCCTCATGTGGTCTCCTCCGTCCACCAGCATGCATGTCATCGTTTCTGGTCCTACTGTAGTACCTTTAGAAGAACATATGTCTCTTTTTTTTTTTTCTTTTCTTTTTTTTTAAGTGACTAATGTTAAAAAATCCAGCCTTTTTCCTTGAAGAATGCCTCTGAGTGCACTTATCTAGCAAATATTAAAAATAGATTACGGGGCCATTGGGAGGTAAGTGGTTCCATAAGTAGAATTGATGGTACTAAGAAGTATCATGGAGACTGCCTACATCACCTTGAGGGTCTCATCCACTTAATGATGCCATGTGCTGCATGCTTTCCTCCTGAAGAATGGCAACCGTTTTGCTGTGGGCTCTGACACTCCACTTAAACTGCTATTCCAAGCAGTTAACAGGAGCACCAGGGTCCACGTAGCAGACAGCTGTAAGATGGACAACAGGGCGTGATGGCGTCGAAAAGTAAAAATACTCAGCTTTCTTACGCAATGAGGAACGCCGAGGGCAAATTAAATAGGTTTAGCTTTCTTGGAAATGTCAGCTTTAGTGGCAGCAATATCATAAATAGGGAATGAAAGAAGCAAATATCAGTTTAATCCTATTAAGGGGCAACACTGGTTTCAGAGGTATTAGTGTGAAATATAGCTAATTAATTAATTTGCTCATTCACATACACTTCTTTCTCTAAATTATCATTAAAGTTTGTTTGTTTGCATCATTATAACATACCTTCAAGGTGAGATTTAAAACATATTTGCATTGCCAGGCAGTTTGCAAAGGAAACAGAATTTGGAATGAGGAGAAAGAACGGCGTTTACAGAATCAAACTTCAGGTGAAGTTTTTTCCGAAAACCCTTGGTTTGTGCTTCTAGCATTTTTATACGAGGGATGCACTCCTCTAAGCCAGCTCAAGGGAAAGGTGTGGACAGCTGCCAGTTCTGTAGGGTTTGGAGATGCCTTGTGCAATTAGGTTCCTCCACCGTAAAAGACTGCCGTGCTGGTGCTGCCAGCCCCCTTTCCCCTGGACCCTGAGCCCCTTCTCCCAGCCAGCCCGTCAGCAGACAGGTTGAAAGGTGCCATTTGACCATGGAGATGGGGCTCCCTTCCCTGCCAGCATCTTCTGAGCCGATTTGAAGGTGTGTGTCCCTGGACTGGAAAATCTTCCCTATCCGAAAAGTCGATTAAAGCCAACAGCTGCGTTTCAGGTTGTGCCAGGCAACTGTGCAACAGACACGCACGCGTGCACACACTTTTGACATCAAGAAGTGTTTGGAGCCGTTCAGCTGCCTGCATCAACCCGGTCCAAACATGAAGGCAACTTTTACTTAATAAGACTTCAGACTTTATCACTACGTCCCATCAATAAATGCTTCTAGTCAGCAAGTTGTGTTCACTTTATCAACAAACTTCATCAGATTCATTAGTGAGACTACTGAGGCAGTAGATGAAACACCATGCCCTGCAAATATGAAATCATGCAACATGGTGGTAAATTGTTTTTTTTTTTTTTCCTCCTCTGCATTTTAGCCTCATAAGCCCTTCTAGAAATCAAATAAAATAAAATGTAGGGGGAAAAAAACCATATAAAATACACGAGAACATTTAAAATTATTCTACAAAAACATATAAAGTAACAGCTGCTGTCAAAAGGCCTAAAGAAAAAAAAAATGGTGTCACATTTTCCGCAGAGCACCCACTTGCTCTTTAGAGTTTCAGCTGTTTGTGTCAGGAAATTGAGCACCGCAATGGCCCTCATTGCTCAGCAGCCACCAAATAAATTTCCATTGGGGGAAGGGAAATCAATATGTGCGTTCTGCCTCTTTTAGGGTCCTTGTAGACTCTCCCTTGTGATTTTAAAAGTATGTTAATGTAATTTATTGAACCTCTTACCCTAATCACACACATTGCCTATAATTACATACCTTGACGGCTGCCGGACTTCTAATTGCTAATGCTTTTCCTGGAATTTGTCCTCTAATCCTTGCATGTAATGACTCTTAAGAGAAAGAAAAGTGCCTTGCTGATACTTTTAGCTGCTGCTGCTCGGGCTGGAGCGGCACTGCGGTTCAAAGCTGCCTCCGAGGCTCCTGTAGTGTTTGTCACCGCTGGATGGAAAGCAGATATTTGTGTGTTGCATGTCGGACTGTAAGACCTAAGAATTGATCTGAGGTTGCACTCAAGTAAATTGTAATCTAGTGATGCAAAAAGTAAGACCTAATGAAAGGCTTAAACACCGCAGCGTTCTCTAAACAAGTGAATAATCTCAACCGCATTAGTTAGACTCTGTTATTTCTTTCATTGCACAAATCAAAATCATAGCTCCACATGATAGAACGTTCCTGCCCAGAATCCATGTAATTCGACTTGGTAAATTGCACACAGCATGTTTGTGTTTATCTACCATTGTAGTTTTTTTGAACCTTTACACTAGAATGAAACTAACAACCACTGCTGTAGAGTACAGCTGTTTTCTTTTTTTTCTGTATAGGACTCTTGCTCTGCTTTGAAATCTGCTTATATTCCCCCTTTGTTTTTCTGCCGCCCATGAAAAGTCTAAACCCAGCAACACATTAGCCACAGACAGATGTTCCGACTGTTGTTTTTGCTGCAGGTTTGCCTTTGCCAGCTGGAAGTCAAAGGCTCCCACTGTTTTTAAAATCCATTAAACAAGCCCTTAGCCAGTTTCAGCCTCATTCCAGAGGTGGCATGTCTACAATGTTTGCAGTGTTTTCCGGTGCCGCTGTATGAAAACCTTTTCAGCAACCACCGGTAACTATCCTTTGACATCCACCGGGGCCTCAGCGGGCTATTGGATGTCGGTGGCTTTTCGGATTTTCCCCCTCACTCTGTCTCAAAATGTCACAAGCGCTGCCTTTTGGAGTTAACTCATATAAAAAGCCTATAAATAACATTTCATAATGTGTTGTTGGGGTCAAAGTGGATTTGCATGAGCCAGTCCAAAGAAACACGACGAAGAGGCTTATTGCTGTCAGTTTGCGTATCTCAAACTGTACTACAGTAGCCTATCCAAGAGTCTTATCTGCTGTCAGGGAAATAAAGCAAAACATCAAAGTCATGAAGCCGAACCAGGATCGAAATGTTCATTGACATGAGCTAAGTGATGCGATTATGGTTAATTTTATGAGCACACTCTTGCACAAGTGAGTTTATGTTGGCTAATAGTTTGGACTTCCTGCTATGGCTGTTACTCTCCATATGAAATGTGTCCCTTTTGTCAGAAACAACAAACTACGTTACGCACGACAGCCCTCATTACTGCAGCTGGTGGAGGCTTCTTTTTCTTTTTTTCTTTTTCTACCTTCACCAGCGAGTCCATTAATGACTTCCTATTAATGAGAGATGGATCTCCACCAACATTTGTCTCCTTCAGCGATATAATAATGAGTGAAGCCAAAGTCCTTATAGGCAACTCTGCGCCCCTTGGCAGCCATCTTGGTAATGCCCTCGGGCAATTATCTTGGGCTAACAAGACCGTAAGCCCCTATCTAAATAAATAGGGAAAGAGCCGTAACTGCAGTTCCACTGAGACTTACAAACCGCGAGTATAGAATCGCTCATCAAATCTGATCGAAATTGGTTTGGTAACTTTGCCCCAATATAAAGTTTTTTTTCCCCCCACAGCTTCTACACCTTGTCTGAGTCAGTGCCGCAACACAACTGGCTGGATATGAAATTGTCATGTCTATTCAGGATTCCTTAAGTCTCTCCCTTATAACATTTCTGATAAAGCTTCATTTTATTGTTCATTTTTATTGTTTCTATGCGCTTCTTTGTGCTATTGAATGGGTGTGTTTTTGCTTGACTTTGCTGCGGTTCTGGTTGGTTATACGCGATAACATTGGAACAAAGAACAACAAAGAATTTGTTCTGTTTGTTTTGTTTTTCTGCACTTCTGATTTGGTCCTGCGGAGGAAGTAGGGTTTAATCATGGCCATGAGGGTCTCAGACATCCGCATCCCAAGAACCTTTTCTCCTGGTGTGGCGTCCTTCCCCCTGGCCCGGGTGATGGGGTTCTCATACTCTGTTTTGAAGGTTTTAGCGGTGCCAAGGAGAGTTCCCTGGCAGGCGAAGTCAAAGAGAGCCCACATTTCTCTCAGGTTATTCTGGACCGGAGTTCCTGTGAGCAGAACTCTGTTTTTGGACACATTTAACAATAACTGACAGAAGCCTCCAGTTTGGAAAGTGACCATAAGGAGAACCTTCTCTGATCCGCCGGACCTTCTCCTCCCAGTGTCCCAGATTCAGGCAGGAGCTGCTCCAACAACTCCCAACTCTCAAGACCGTTACACCACATTCTGGACCTTCACCTCACAAATGTAAAGTATATAACAGGAGAGACATCAGGTTTTGTTTTTTTGACTTCTGTCTGCCATCACCTCAACCCAAACCCCAACTCTGACCTCCTAGAGCCTGGTTCTGTGGGAGGTTTCTTCCCAGTCACCGAAAAGGTTGCTCAAAGGGAACTTTTTTGGGGGGATTTGTTCGGTTTCTCAGAAGACCAATTTGTTTTGGTCGTCAAGAAGTGCCTTAAAATTATCTTGTCTTGTCTTGTGTTGTGAATTGGAGCTATTTAAATACAACTGGATTGAGCTGTATCAAATCAAGAGCTTAAGAAGAATTATTAGACAAAAACAAACTGATTGCTGCCTGTGGCCACTCTGCATTTCTTTCACTAATTGTATCTTACAGTCATAAGTTAGACCTTTATTTGCTATAGTAGAAAAATAAACAAGGTTGACTTAGAAATAGCAAAAATAAAAAGTGTGTTATGATGAATATAGGGCTGCAAATAATTATTTTTATTACTGATAAATCTCAGTAATATTTATCATTATTTTTTGATTAATTAATGTATGAAATCTCTAAAAAATAGTGAAAAATGATCATTGTAGTCTCCCACAACTCAAGCCAAGATCTAACTGTCTAACAGTTCAAATACCAATATTCAGTTTACTATTTATGACATTTTCTTTACTTTTTTTTTTGCTTAAAAATGTCTTATCATTAATAATAATTTATCAAAATTATTGTCGGACAAATAAACAGCTAATCAGCTAATTGCTTGGGCTCCAGATGAAAACAGTCCCTTATCCCGTCCATCAGTTCATATTGAAAGCCTTGCAGCAACACTAATTCTTCAATCAGGCTAGTTCAGATAACAAACCGATTAATTGTGTTTTGTAAGTCAGTGTTTGCTGTTAAAAATCTAAATGCCCGGCTGCCACGCACTATTCCCTCCGTCCTCATTTGTCTAAATGA
This sequence comes from Stegastes partitus, assembly GCF_000690725.1. Taxonomy (NCBI): domain Eukaryota; kingdom Metazoa; phylum Chordata; class Actinopteri; family Pomacentridae; genus Stegastes; species Stegastes partitus. The sequence goes on from NW_007578461.1 coordinate 172,208, forward strand.
CACGGCATACATTTAATGCAGATGATAAGTGAGTCGTCACTGTCATAACAGAGGAGAAGCGAAGCCAGTAGGTTGAATATGGATTTACTATGTTTGACATAAACGATGTAACACTTCACTGTGTATTCACTCATCCGCGGCATTCCTTGAAAACAATAGGCTGATTTGTGAGGATGTTTCACCGCACAAAAAAGCTACGTGGTAAAAAAAAAAAAAAAGAAATTCTCTCTCCCCCTGAATTCTCTCCTTCAGTCCACTCACCCATGCTGAGAGGCTAATGTCTTCCTCTCTGCCTTCCAAGCCTCCTCTCCCTATGTGGCTCAAAATGATCCAGCAACACAATGACAGTGATCCAATATAAGGAACAAAGGGCTTTTTTTTTGTCTCTCTTTAAAAACTGACATTACAAAAATGATTTGCTTAAAAGTGTATCACAGGTACACGTTTCTGATTGTTAATATCGCCACCGTTTCTATTGTTAGATTCATTTTAAGCATATTTATGAGTCATTTTTTATTTATGTCATGAACATCTATAGAAGTTCGGTGTTGCAGGGTGTCTTCTTTTGATTGCAAGCATGTATTTTTAAATTGTCATATGTTAAATAAACTTAGAATAACAGTTTGATAGTCAAGGTTGCGTTCAATAGGGCATTCCCCATCAGTCTCTCTAACGATCTGAGTCATTATTTTTAATTATACAAGCTAAACTGGATGATTTTTTAATTCAAACACCAGAGGGAAACATATCTTATTGCCAGCCTGAGAAACACATTTGGTATTTTACATTTATATAAGGATGTTATTGTGTACCAAATGCAGTTTTTCATATATGGTTGCCTTTATGATTTATTTGTCGTATCATCTTTACTCTATAGTTTGCTGTTTCTCTTTCCTTTTTTTTTCAAGGACATCTCAAGACAGTTTCCAATACCTTCACATGCCACCACTCCCTTTCTTAGATTTCACAAATTGACCACTGTCAATTGCCACATCTCCAAGTCTGAAGACATGACACCGATCGATGGCATCAGCGTCTTAAGTCTGCCAGATGGCTGGTGGGCTTCGGTCTCCTGACATTCATCAGTGTCTTGCAGTCAGATGCTCCCACAGCAGTGCTCTGACCCTGGGACTGGTCCAAGCAGACGAGTGTCTCGTCTGCTTCCACTGGGGCTATACAAGGGCTTGGTCTTAATGATGCCACCAAATGAGGTAACCTCGCCAGGGAGCAGTTGGAAATTTCGCCAATATGGTACAGCTTTCGCAAGCAGCTGTGTTCATATAGCCAGTGTGGTGAATGCATTTCACAGACAGGGAGGGGGGGGACATGTAGCCTAATTCAAATATGCTAAGTCCACATCCAGAAACCCCCTCGTGAGCAATTATCCTTTGTGCTTTCAGCTGCCTTATAGTTGCATCACCCATCCTAAAAATGTACCACTACGGGGACATGGGTGTAAAATACAACAAAAAGCACGACGGCGTCCTCGTGACCCGGCCAGTGAGTCGAGTGTCATGGAATCTCACGTTCTTCTTTCACCACCTCTGTCGGCGAGTCCCTCCTCTAAAAGGGAAAAGCAATCCTCTCGCTAAGTGATTTTCTCTGACTCCCTAGGGTGATAAAGTACACTTTGAAGCCACCCTCAGAGGCTTGTCCTGAAAACACCCAGCAATTCACAAGTGAAGCTTTGACAAGCCGGCTTTTTTTTTTTTTTCTCAACAAGTAAAGTGAAAGTCTTTTCTAATGGACCCAACATCACTACCGTGGAAACCAACAAGCCCCATGGCACCACCAAATGAGCCTTGTGCAACAGTGGAGAGGGAAATAAATGTCACAAAAATGTAATTTCGCCTCTCATGTAAAGGGCTCTCCTGGCTCCCACTCTGGATACCTACTGGCATGTTATTTGTAGTGGTGCAATTCCATAAAGGTTCCACATAAAATGCTGGTTCTGTTAGTTCTGCGTGAGTGCTCTGCTCAAATTGGTTGTTTTGTAAATTGACTTAATACCATATTACTTTATAAAAATGACCAAAGACGAGATTAAAAGCTCTTTAAGTCTCCATACGAGGTCTACGATGGCTTACACTCACAATTTAGTACCCCACTGATTATGCTTAAAGCAATCGACTGATTTGGTAATATAACTTTTAAACTGCTCTAAGAAAGAGAGACAGTCTGAGAAACAACTAAGCAGGCTGCTATATATTTTTCATTTCAGTGATAGCCATTCATTCTAGTTTACAAGGTGCAACCTCAGAGCAACATGGTGGATGAATAGTCGCTAAATTACAAAATTAAGGGATTTTTTTGGGGTTTGTTTTCCAAAATAAAATCTGAAAACCCCCCAGTGTGGAACGTTTAAGATGATCATGATGCCAGATATGCTGGGAGTTAAAAACTAAATTGTCAAATGCAGCTTACAGTTGAAACACTGAATAAAAAATGAACCGTATTTAATGCAGATTGGTCCTAATGCGTCTTTATAAGCTCTGCCTCTGTTAGAACAGTTATTAAAAACATATACGAGTACAACACCACTTCCTATATTGTTGCATCATTTTGAGCATTTTTCCAGCAGCTGTTCCACTGACACAACGTGACACTGTGATCCACTGACACATAGGCCTAACCGTAGGGAGAGTCCTCATAGGCAGCTGTCACTTCAGCTAATAAGTCTATAATGTGTAAGCTATAGCCGTAACTATCCCTTCATATTCAAATTAGCGCCGTGAGATAAAGCGTAGCCACGCTGTCGACTATCACAGGCCTGGCAGACTAAGAGCATTTCTGTTCTCCTCACATAGTAGATGCAGTACAAGGTTTCTATCTCTCCTCGCATAATTAGGGAACAGCTTACCCAGGTACTGATAATGCCAGTGCCAAGCTAATCTATAATTATCAACCAGACGGGGTGTGCTGCCTGTACACTCAAAAGTGCGGGAACCATGATTTTTTTTTTTTAACCCAAAACATCAAAGACGCTAAACAGAGGGAGAGAAAAGGGAGATATGTATTTGGTTCAAATTGATTTCATTCTTTTGTATGAATATCAAGGTTTCATTCTTTTCCCGTTTTTCCCCTCACTCCCCATGGTAGCGTGCATTCATTGGGACTGCTGTTCCGACCAGATAAACAGGTTTTTTTTGTTTATGGCAATTATTGCCTGAGGATTGTTTCGAATGTGACGCGACTGTCAATGAGGAGGCAGGCAGGGAGGGAGGGAGGGGAGATGTGATGAGAGGGAATTCAGACCAACTGCCAGAAAACATTCTGTTGTAGCTCGAGGGAACATCTGGCATGGATATGGCTGCTACTTATGGAAGTTGTATAGAATCTAGCAACGCATATATATAGACATACACACACACACGTTGATATTGTGCATCTTTATGCTATTTACAATTGCAGGGTGATTCTCATTTACAGTGCAATTCGTCTCTGAGGAGCTGAATTTGAATCGATCTGGAACGTACCGCCGGTGTTTATTTGATATCTGACGTATGACTGTGTAAACTACAGGTCGCAAATGCGCGCAGCTTGTAGCTTTAGGCGGAAAGTGCGCCGACTGCTTGAACAGCTATTCCAACATTACAGAAACCGCCGGCGCCGAGAGACCGTCACGTGTCGTCAGCATGACAGCTTTCTCGCCGCGATCGAACAATGGCGGCTGATTCATACCCATGCGTTCCCTCCATTACGCGTTATAGTGGCGTCGAGTCATAAAAAAAAAGAAGAAGAAAAAAAAAAAAGAACACGACATCCCACCAGGATCAAGTTTTGTATTTGGAAATGCCTTGTCATGTGTTCAATTTATTTGCATAATTGTTTTACCGGGAACAGAAAGACGTGTACGCTGAGGTATTTAAAGACACTGTGGCGTCATGTTTGCAGACCCAGGTGGTTATTTCATTTATTCTATTTGAACATGCAGTGAAGTGATACAATGAATCTTAAATTATATAAATGAATCCTGACATTGCAGAATAAGGCTACAGCTGGCTTTCTAGGGCAGCGGTTCTCAACTGGTGGGTCGCGGATCTGTTCTGGGTGGGTCGCGGACAGCTGGTCAAAATTAGATAATATATAATGTGTGTCTCAGGTTGGACGTATTTTTTTATTTTGAAAGAACTTCTATTTTGACAGGCATGGTAACCATAGTTTGTTTGACGTTCATTTTAAGTTTGTGTTGATGTTGGGATGCAAGATGGCAAATATGACCGGGAGTATTTAAAATGTTGATTTTCATACTAGGGCTGGAATTTGTTCGCTGTGCTGGAATCAGGATATCAGTATTGATCAACAAATATTCCTCCCCCCGCTGCTGTCGCCGCGGAAACGGTGCTGTCAAGGCTAACGTTAACACCTAAACTGGTCTTAGTAGCCAAAAGCTGCCTGTGCGTCCCGCCACTTCCAGCCCGTCGGAGCCTGCACACACCCAGAAGTCCGAACCTTTAATCAGAAATCGTCACATTCCTCTCTGAGACTAAGTCCCTGTATGCAGAACTGTTTGACAACGACATGTAGCTGCACGAGAGCATCAGCTGATGGAGCTGTCATGTGATCTGACGCTAAGAAAGAGATGTGGGGAGGTCAGCCTTTCCCACTTCTGGTGTAGCAATGTGATGGCTGAGCATCCATCCCTCGCCACTCTTTCAGTTAAAACAATCTTATCATTCAGCTCAACCTGTTGGTGTGACAGTGGCTTCTCTACCTTGGTCCAGTTCAAGTCACAGCAGAGAAGCAGGTTGGACTCTGAGCATGATCTGAGAGCAGCTTTGTCTACTGTCACCCCAGACTCTGAAACTCTAATCAGGAGTAGAGCACGTGCCCAACTGTCTCATTAACTTCAACAAATGACCTGATTAGGCCAAAACTTAGTAGTTTTGATCTTTATTTTATTCACGTTTGTACAAGCAGTTGTCATGGTTCTCCTTGGTTTCTTATTAATTTGCTCAAAATGGAGTGAAAATATGTTGTTTTGTGCCCTTTTTTTAAATTGTGTGCAGTTTTGTACACGCAGTTGTCATGGTCCAGTTACTATGCATGGTAATATGCTCTGAAATGCATGTTGCACAGGAAAATATATTGAATTCTAAAAAAAACTGGGTCGCGACTTAATGACCACGGGAACATGTGAGACCAGTTGAGAACCCCTGGTCTCGGGTATCATTGTATTATGGCAGTACTTTTCAAGTATATCGTTAAAAATAAAAACGAATACTACAACAATACAGTGTTTGCACGGTATAAAAATAAAAATAAAAATCGCTCAAGCCTCTATTTTCATTCAACAAAGCTGTGTTCCAAAACTCACGTTGGGCACTAACACCGCCAGAAACACACAAACAAACAAACAAACAAACAAACAAAACCCCAGCAATCCAACTACTTAAAACACACTCCACAATGTTACTTGTCATTTTCCTGTAAACGGCTATATTAATGCCCCAGAATGCCAGTAATTACCTTTTTTCTTTTCAAGCACGAATGATCAGGACCTTGTTTTGGTGACATCATTAAATGAGAGTAGTAAACAGTTGTTTTCCCCCCACTTGCCATCAGAGTAATTTCCAGTGGACTGTACATTATCTCCCGTGCTGGGAAACAGGGGGATTGGAAAGTTACGAGCACGCAGGCATTAGTGACCTCATCAAGGTCACGGCGGAAAGGCTTCCCCGAGAGATACGGCTTGAAGGTGGTTCTGGGCTGCATTTGCATACATTAGATTCAACATTGCGGATGTAGTGTAGCGGCGAGGACATCCGCCGTCTCATGTTGGAGCACAGGAGTGATTATTTTTGAGCACCATATGTCCCTATTTGTGTTAACAAGCTCCATATTTTAAACTATTAAATTTTTAATAACCAAGGATTCTCTATTAAATGATCACCTGAGTCAAAAGCAATGAAAATGCAAATGCAAAAGTCCCTTGACACTCATGAGAATAATGCGAATGTAAATTCCCCCAAATTAGTCATATTTAATCACTGGCAGTGATCACTTTATAAAGATGTCACTACTTTTATGTTGATGGAATTTTCGCAATCCAAGGCTGTAAGGAGGAGAGACATACAAGCCAAGTAATGTGGAACAGAGGCCAGTATATTATGCAAATGGTTAGTATTCAAACAAGGAACCTTCTGACAAATACATGCTTTTTAATTGGGAAGCTGTGGTTTGCTATTAAAAAAAAAATCCTTTGTTATGGGAATGGGAGTCTTTTCAGTTAAAAGTCAATTCTATGCCTGGTCTCTTTTACTGACCCTGTACCTCTACCTTAATTAAACAGTTACAGCCATTCATCATCTCAAACTATTCGACCTGGCCCGAGTGACACACTCGCTCATTTCCAGTTTGACTACCAGGAGTGGCGGGCAAAAGGAAAAGGCGGCGTATGTTGTGTCCTCGCTGTGCTTTCACGCCATTACATGCCCTCGTACGGCTACTCGAAAAGGCCTTTTTATCAGCTGTGTAATAACATTATGAGTGACAAACACTGCCTTTTGATGATCTTCCCTGACTCTTCTGACATCAAGAGAAAGCTGGATCCAATGCAAGTCAATGCTGGACCCCCTGCGATTCGCCCATCACTGGGGTGGACGCACGGTCTTCTACCTCAGATCTCTGGTACACCTTAAGAATCCTGCGAGCCCTAAAGGGGTTTTTGACTACTAAAGAGAGTAGACTGCCACCTGGCTGCGTGGACCATCGACTACCAGACCATAATATGTGAAGCTTCAATACTGTGATACATTAGGGCTGGACCAGAATAGCCGAATAGCTGACGAATCGTTTGCTGTGCTGGAATCGGAATATTTAATTTTGATCTCCGAATATCGGGCTGCAGGGTGGCGCAGTTGGTAGCACTGTTGTCTCGCAGCAAGAAGGTCGCCTTTTCGCGTCCCAGTGGGGGCACCGGAATCTTTCTGCGTGGAGTTTGCATGTTCTCCCCGTGCAGTGTGGGTTCTCTTTGGGTTCTCCGGCTTCCTCCCACACAGTCCAAAAACATGTTGAGGTTAATTGGTGATTCTAAATTGTCCGTAGGTGTGAATGTGAGTGTGCTTGGTTGTCTGTCTCTAAGTGTAGCCCTGTGATGGACTGGTGACCTGTCCAGGGTGTCCTCTGCCTTCGCCCTAAGTCGGCTGGGATAGACTCCAGCCCCCCCGCGACCCTACTGAGGATTAAGCGATGTATAGATAATGGATGGATGGATGGATCTCCGAATATCCCACCCCCAGAACGAATACCCGCCCGCACCCCCAAATATTCGGGATATTCGTCATTAATTGGGGCCAAATATCCAGAGAACAGAAACTGCTATTCGGACCAGCCCTAGGGCCGCCTGATTNCTCCCACACAGTCCAAAAACATGTTGAGGTTAATTGGTGATTCTAAATTGTCCGTAGGTGTGAATGTGAGTGTGCTTGGTTGTCTGTCTCTAAGTGTAGCCCTGTGATGGACTGGTGACCTGTCCAGGGTGTCCTCTGCCTTCGCCCTAAGTCGGCTGGGATAGACTCCAGCCCCCCCGCGACCCTAGTGAGAATTAAGCGGTATATAGATAATGGATGGATGGATGGATCTCCGAATAGCCCACCCCAGAAACGAATACCCACCTGCACCCCCAAATATTCGGGATATTCGTCATTAATTGGGGCCAAATATCCAGAGAACAGAAACTACTATTCGGACCAGCCCTAGGGCCGCCTGATTGGCCGACCTCCCTGTTCATCATCATTCTTCTTTTTTCGTTCCTTTTTCTTTTTCGTAATTCCAGAACGTTCCACAGGTACTGTAACCTGATTGGCCGCTGCTGAGTGACTGACAGTGTTATCAAAACTGACCAATGGGGAAATGAACGGCCTCGCCCACCTGAGGCCGTGGTGACCAATGGGGCTCGCTCGGTTGTTGTTTTTTTTGTTGTTTGGCGGTCTGCAGCACAAAGGCACGGCTGGCTACAATGCTCCCCGGGTGTCGACAACAAACCAAGCTGGTCGGACACCACGGACGTCCTGTGCAAAAAAGGGCCAAAGCTGTCTCCCTACGTTGAGCACACTGTTATCCTTTACACTGTGCAGGACATTGTTAATAATATCGCACCGCTCTGTGGCTGCGGTCTATGCAGCGGTCAGCGAGGAAGGTGGAAGTAGGTGGAGGCACAGAAAAAGACTCAATAACCGGGTTGTAAGGGCCCCTGTCCCGGTCTGTCCTCTGGATTCCACGGAGGAGGTGAGTGAGAAAAGGATGTCAGGCAAGCTTTTGTCAATGTTAGACACCTCTCATCCCCCTGCATGAGGCCGAGGCCTAAGGCGGCTCCTTCAGCAACCGGCTGCTACACCCACGGAGTACGAGGGAGTTCGCTACCGCAGGTCCTCCGGCCCGACGGCAAGTCAGACTTTTAAACAGTAGCAACACAGCTGCCTGTCACCATCACTCACTGCTTATAACATCACAGCTACCTAGCACGCTGCATCCCAGGCACTACATCTTATTTAGTCTGTCAGCAGTGTTGTTATCATTATCTTGTGCAATAAGATTTTCTTTTCGGAAAATGAATAATTGCGTTTAATATCCAGGGCAGTGCTTATGTATGATGCTATACAGCGTGGGTGTGTGTATTACTTGTGCATGTCTGACATATCTGTGTATCCATCACTCTATTCTGCCTGTGAGCTGCTGCAGTAAGTGATTCTTCCCTCTGGGGATCAATAAAGCTCTATCTCACCTTATTTTATTTATTCAATGTGAATAGTTAATATTTGAGAAGTAATTTCTCAAAGCCCGTATGACATTTATTAATAAATCCTCGCTATGTTGGCTCCGGTAAAGGCCTCCACCGTGTTTGACAAATGATCAGGAAGAGCCTTTAAACTAATTCTTGAGTCTCAGCAATAATTAGATAGAAAACAAATCATTAAATCAGCGTGTTTCCCCCGACATTTGTCAACTTGTCAGGACACAGCGAGCGCTGTCGTAATGTGCATAATGTGGAAACCGCAAAACCTGCACGAGAAAAGCCGGCGGTCGGATGAGAATGAGACATATTTACAGTTTTTCTTCCTGTTTTTTTTTTTATTATTGATCCTAAAACAAAACCTTTCTCAAGTATTGTGTTTTCATTTCTGTGTTTTGTGAAAAAAAAATAGCCCAAAATATTGATTCACCACTAAATGTTTACACTCTATCTACCATTAAATACGCCTCAAGCATTATGAATGTTAAAATGATTGTATTAAATGCAGGACTGAATTACATTCCGGCACAATTACTGTTGAGCTGAATACGGAATTGCTTATTATGTTTTCTCCTCCATTTTACCACAATCTGAATGAACGTAATAATGTCACATAATTGCTGTGACATTTAATCAACAAGGGACACTCGTAGTTATGAACTGGATAAAAAAAAAAAAAAAGAAGTCGCATTTCCTATTTCCCAAAAAAAGGAAACTGCCTGCACACCAAAGACACCATCTTGACAATTTGTATTTACATGAGCCCATTCAATAACGTGTCCGTGTTGGAAATGTCAAGATGCATCAGTTTAAAGGCTGAAATGCGTTTTGAGAGGAAAGGCTGTCGGCTTGTTTATATTTAAACACATTATATCCACCTCTCCGCGCACTTGGCACTCATAGAGCTGATGTACAAACACTATTCCCACATTACTGACAAAATGTGACGCGCTGGTTTCGCTGGTAGTAGTGGAGAGTGTGTGTGTGAGTAGCTAACATTATTTCCTCAATCCCAAGCCTCTGGGATGCTTTGCTGGGCTTTGTAGCTGTAATGCCTGGAAGCTGAATGTGAGGCTGTAGCACTCACTACTGGTGGCATTTCACTATAAGCCAGAGGCAGACCACAGGCTTTCCTTGGGGGATTTGCACCGTAAAAAATGAGTCAGGCTGGTTTGCAACCCCTAGAAGTGGCAGTGGAACAGAGAAGAAAAAGTGAAATGCTGCCATGAAAAATCTATCACCTTACACTTTGCAATGCATGTCATACAGTTGTGCAGAAATTGCTTGTGGTCAGAAAAACTGTGGCTTGCATAATGATTCCTTCTATTTTTCTCTCTCTCTGTCTCATTCTTCACCCTTGTTTCCTTTCTAACTCTCTCTACACACATCACCAAGCTGCTCCACTGCCATATTTACTGGCATTGTGTATCTTTTTATTTATATCTTTTAATTTGCTCGAACTTCCCCTGATAGCGAATGCCGATGGACGCCGCCGCCGTCGTCTGCGTCTGGCGAGTGGCAGAGTCCTCCCTCGCTTTGATTCGGTATGTATCGCCACCAGAATGCAGACTGGTTGGTGTATGACCACTGAGGGTGGAGCAATGTGCTATATCACCAGGAGACAGGCCAGAATCGCAGCTGCTGAGCTGCCTAGATTGCATCAGCATAGAGGGGACTAAATCCTATCAGACAAGTCAGTGAAGGGAGAGGAGTCCACTGTCACGGTGCTGAAGGAAAGGAAAGTGAAAGCTAATGAACAGAAATCAGACCACAATGGCGCAGAGATAATTTACAACAGATGTATCGAGGAAAAGTCAAAAGGGAAAAGGTGATCGGTGGGAGGGAGATCGCACCATGTAGTCATTGTTGTGAGGTTTGAGCTGTAGCTATGTTTTAACACATGTATACTAGGGATGCACGATATATTAGCGACCACATCGATATAAGTGTTTTTTTATATCGGTATCAGCCCGATGAACAAATTTAGCTGATGTGAAAAACCGATGATTGTCAAACATTAACACCTTCGTCTCTACATTTGATGTTGCTGCTATTTCACAGGTGTTTTTACTCAAATGCTCCTGGACTTGGGGCTGCAAGGTGGCACTGTCGCCTCGCAGCAAGAAGGTTTGATTCACGCAGGACGCCACTGAAGGCCTCAGAGGAAAATGCACAGCCTGCCACAACCAGATGAATACTCCTCACCTCATCCTCTCCTTCCAAGTGTGTAGAAGTGCCTGCAGTGGCTGCTGAAACCACAAGAAAGCTACTGTCCTACTGTAGGAACATGGAGGTCCAACATGTGTGGAAGAGGAAACACTCCCTCTGTAGATTTAAAGTGCTCATCTCAAGCTGACGAAGACACAATGATTTTTAATTTTGTGGTGATTATACCCGATCTCTATTACGAATATATACATGACATATATCATTATTCCAGTTCTGCCAATAGCTGCTCCTAAATCCTACACACTGGACCTTCTACAACACGGCAAAATCAGCAATCTTGCAGCTTCATTGCATGTCACAGTATGTGACGGGTCTAATCGAATCTGGATCGTAATCTGTATCTGATAGAAATTTTGAGGCATGTCAGATGGTGCAATTAATGTCTGCTAAATGGGAATTCAATGTTAAAAAAAATGTGTTATGTTGACCAGAGTCGGTTGGAGAGAATTTGGTCCTGAATGTGTGACATTATCTCAAAGAGTACTCCTGTTGTTAAAATCTTCCCACGCAGTGACATTCTGGGGGTTTTGTCTGATTTTTTTTTGTTGTGTATCTGAGATATTTCTGGAAATAAGTGCACAGAGAAGTGTCTGTTTGATCAATGCCGGTCATTAACCTGGCTGGTTTTACACTTGGAGCACCCACAGAGCAGGTTGGTGCTGACAGCTGCTGTTGCCACGTGATTGTACTCCTGTCTTATTGACGGAGAAGATTGCAGTGTTGATTACCCACAATTGGGGAAAAAAAAGGATTCAAATTATTGGCACTCGTCATTGTAAGACTAATTTCTAATTTCTGCTTTCCCAAATTAGAACGCTCTTTACGATGATGTGGAGAAGACAGGTGGTCGTCATGTCTACGCTCCATGGTGGAGGTAGTCCTGCTTATAGGTGGTAGGATTTATTCTAAAAATACACAATGTAGTATGATTTGTTGTTGTTAAGGGTCACAGAAAACGTGACTGTTTTAAATAAGCATGATAATACAGAACACCTGATGCTTAAGATGAAGATAAAAATCGAAGCATCATATTGCTGACGTTTCGGTTAAACTGACACACAGACGGTTAACGTGATGTATTCTTGGGCACTATACACACCAGAAGAGATCACTCATTAAACTACAAACAAGCACGCAGCCAACTTAAGAGCGATGGTAAGAGCGTCTGAGCCGTTCAACAAAGATGAAGTTGCGTGCGCTATTCGCCGTTAACAGCTGTTGTTCGGGGTGGCCCGCAGATCTTCGCTCAGCTTTCGCCTCAGGTGCCGCATCTGAACCAACGTTTAGCATAGAAGGGAAACACCGGCTCCCACATGAAGCTGAATCAAGTGCATCTTGTTTAAATCCCCACAAAACCACCTTTAATTGAACACTATGTGTTGTTACCTGCACCAGTGTTTCTCATCCGTTTTTATGTGTTGATGTTTAATATGTGAAGAGCGATGAAGTGATCTAAAACATAAATGTTTCAATTATGGCTTCATTATTAGGAAAAGGCAATTTGAAAACAGAACTGAAGAGAACTGAAGAAAAAAAACAACAATTGGTGGTAGATAGTAGGGCTCTGGTTGTTTAACTTCTGTTGTGCTGCCATACAATATGAGTTAAAAGCATTTAATCTCTGCTAAAACTGTCCAATGATTGGTATGAGACAGCAACGCAGACGACTACAGTATCATACATGCATGACAATGGCTTCTCCTTTTGGGATGAATACCACTGAAATATACAAATAATCATATTTCATGTCATACATTTGAGAAACTTAAGTGTATACATCAGTGATGCACGATTTGAAAATTTCTGGCAGATACGATATTAAGATTTCTGATATCGCTGATACCCGATACTACCGATGTCGATATTCAATGTTTGTTACACCGAAAAATGAGTAGAAGTAAGCACTGTGAGAACGTGAAAACTGTCCAAAAGAAGCCTGCACCAAATTAGACCACATAGTCTTCTTTGTTACTTAACAGAAATAAAACATTTTTTAAAATATTTAAAGTTCAAGTCAAGGACCCATCCATCCATCATCTATACACCACTTAATCCTCACTGGGGTCATAGGGGGCTGGAGTCTATCCCAGCTGACTCAGGGTGAAGGCAGGGGACACCCTGGACAGGTCACCAGTCTATCACAGGGCTACACTTAGAGACAGACAACCAAGCACACTCACATTCACACCTACAGACAATTTAGAATCACCAATTAACCTCAACATGTTTCTGAACTGTGTGGGAGGAAGCTGGAGAACCTGGAGAGAACCCACGCTGCACGGGGAGAACATGCAAACTCCACCTAGAAAGATCCCGGTGCCCCCACCGGGTTGTAAACCGGCGACCTTCTTGCTACGAGACAACAGTGCTACCAACTGCGCCACCTTGCAGCCCTGGGAATAATGTAAAAGGGCTAATTGGAAAATATTACAACGTAAGTCAGTGATTCCGATTTAAGACCAGCAGAGAAGCCTTGCCACGAAGTCCTACACACTGGACTTGGCTCATGTAGCGTCATATGAGTTTGCATTACCCAAAAGTGTCCCATTGTCCCTTTATAGTGAGTTAAAATGATACAGTTTTTAAAACTACCCTATCAACGTACTCAGCTGTTGAGAGAGGAACAAAAAGTTGCATTCAATTCGAGGTTAACCAAACATTTGTTTATGTTTTTGTCTAAGACCAGAAGAAGAAAACAGTTTCAGATGTAAAGCATCACACTGTGACTTTTAACTCACTCATAAAGCAAATTCATCCATTCACGTATGTTAGCGGGCGGCACGTTTTCCAGCTGTTCCGTCATTGTAATTTCCACACTTTCAAACGTGTGTCACCTGTAGGTGCAAAAAAGTAACAGCTCCAGCAGTTTAAACCTGACGCTGACATACAAGAGCTAAAAGAAAGAAATCATAGAAATGATTTATTGATCCCTGAGGGGACATTCACACTGTAGCCTTGTAAAAGACACAATGTACAAAAAATATATGTTAAAATATAACTTAAAAAATGACATTTTGTAAATAAAACAGGAAAATGTTGTCTCTTTTTTAGATTTGATCATTTCATTTATTTGTCAGTTTATCTCATCACTTCATTTTATTCATTCTAATGAGCCAGGCTTTGAGTGAAGCCTTTTCGGGACCTAAGTCATGCAGGATTACCGTGTCGTCTATCTGTAGACAACATTTAAAGTGTAAACATGTAATGAGCGGAGCCGAAGCATTCAGCATCAAAGGCAGGATTCAGTCGACCTACATGGCTAACTTATTTGATATTTTCTTTTGTTGAAGTGCACGCGTACCGTGGCTCTGCACTTGTATGATATTGCCTGTTCCTGATTTCAGGTGCTTCACATCAATGAAAGCATGTGTCATTTATTTGCTACTGCTGCACTGCACCGGTTGCTTTCTGGATTTCGCTCTCAGCATGCTAATGCCACACAGACTCAAACGCCTGCACCTCCACAATGCAGAAATTGGAATGGATTTTGTTGAGAATCAAATAGTCACACTTGTGAAGGTTTTTTTTCTTTTTAAATCAAGCTGCAATTCACCTGCTGCTTCAGTTTTCCTTCCAAGAGCGCGGATGCCACCTACTCCTGTATCTCAGAAATGCATGTGTACGTATTGATTCGGTGTAAACCATTAAGAATTCACAGAACATCTGAGAAACCACCTGCACTAGAAACTGATTTAATTATCTCACACACATTTAAACCATTATACAAGCAAGTTTATTATCTTTTAAAACTAGTTTCCATGGTTTTGATTTAGTCCTGAGAGTCGTAGTGATTAGGAAACTTAATAGCCTTTTTTTTTTTTTTTTTTTAAATAATTCATCTTTTTGTTTAATTAAACATAATTTTTATCGGCGCTCAAAGCCGGGGGAGACAACAATAGGTCTCAGGTTAGACAGTCCACTGCTACCTACTCTTTAGCTTTGCTGAGAAGTGCTGCTAAAGGAAAAAATATCCATTTGCGCTGAACCTGCAGTGACTCAGAGATTCAAACAAAGATTCAAGACTTTTGGGTTTCCATAAGGAACCAGTGTGATCAGCTTTTGAGGTGGGGTCTTCCTCCACACACATACATAGTCCAATATTACAGCTTGTCATTGTGTAGCAGAGTTTTTACATGATGATGTGCTCAAGCTGCAACGAGCGTGTTGGGATGGGTGGAGGGAGAGGCAGGGACCTCAGAGATCTGTAGAGTTGTATTGAAGCCATTTTGAAAGGAAAGCTTAGTTTCATTACCCAAAAAAGAAAATAACTGATAAACAGACCAAATTTTTCAGGAGTTACCAGAGAAAGACCTTAAACCTGCATGTAGCAGTAATTCAGATCCTGACTTTTTATTCTTTTCTCTTTGCTAACACATGAATGCTGTTAATCAATAGAACATCTTGTACCGTAATCAAGCACAAGTAAATGAAAGTAAATGTCTCATCTGTTAATACTGTGTTAAGCTGTAACTGTCATTTTGCTTACTAAACGGTCCGCTTTTTTATTATTTGAATATTTACTAGGCACTTAAAGATTGAAATGTTTCAATCTTTTTTAGTTTATTACATTTGTTGACAAAGAAATATCATAATCAACATCAAGCTCTTCATTTTAAAAAGCACGAATGAAGAAAAATCAGATCCTTTTCAAATCAAAAATCAAATCAAATCAGGTTTATTGTCATGTTGCTGTATTTACACAGTAGTACAGGCAAGATGAGAGAGCGTTTCTTAAGGATCATTTGATTTGTAAGTTTTGCAGAATGAACGTCTGGGATGAGACACTAAACGTTCACTCTTGCTGTCTCCTGAAGGGGGCGCTGTGTCCACCGCCATCACGTTGAACCTCTTCAGGTCCTGGTAGGTCTTCACACATGATGGTGTGACGATGGTGATGCTGCCCAGAGCTAGCTGTCTGTCTGTCTGTCCGCCCGGAATAATGTCGTCTCCTCCAGCTGTATGTCCGTCTGGGATGTTGTCATGCAGCCATGTTTCTGTTAAAGCAAACACACAGCAGTCCCTCCACTCTCTGTGGGTTTCTCTCAGCAAACGTCCAGCTTGTTGTGGAGGGAGCGGACATTGGAGAGTAGGAGGACGGTCCTGCTGGTCTGGAGGGATTAGTCTTTAGCCTTTAGCATGGATCCCGGCTATCTTCCTCCTCTTTTGTAACGCTCACACCATTTGCGCAATAGACAAGACACTCAAAATGTTCACTTTCATTGTCTCCTGAAGGGGCCGCTGCATCGATGTGCACCACCATCACCATGGCAACTGCTTATCAGCTGTCAAAGCAGTTTTCATTTATGATCTGATCGCCGATTAATTTGCTTCAAATGTGGGAAATATATAGAAAAAAAACTGAGCAATGCATTTTAACTTAATAGCCAAGAAATGTACACATACAGCACATTAGCTTTAAATAATGATGATCCTCACTGGGCATTGCAGCAGTTTAGCATCTCTGGGTCAAACAGCATCAGAAAGATGATGACAAAATATTCAGTGACAAGAACAGGAGCCCGAAAATGAGTACTAAATCAATTCTCGTGGAGAGCCAGAGCCAAGTGAACAGTCTGGAGATGGGCATCTGGGGGATGTGATGTCATCACTCAATATCCAAGTCTGATGATGAACAGGGAGTTTTTCTCAATGCCTCCTCTGTCAATTATCAAACAGGCTCACCTTGTCTCTTCTGCGACGCCGGATCGATGCGAAAACAGCATGCAGCAACCCCGCTCTCGTTCGGATCATTATGCCACATGAGGAGTTTGAACTTAATTTTTTTTGCTTTAGCGCCATGACAACCTTCAGCCTCCTGAGAAGTGTATTGCTGCACTGACAAGGTTTTTCCTGTCCCCCCCCCCCTCTGTCTCTCTTCCCTATTTGTATAAGTGATGTATCATTGTGTGGCAGTACACATAATGACTTGTGCTTTTCTTCAGCACTTCTCTTACTGCACAGAGAGTCTGATGGAAAATCTCAGAGCAGGCGAAGAGAGCAAAATCAATAATCTATTCTATTTAATGGGCTGGAGTGTCACAGTAACGAGATAGGAGTGGATGAGGCGAATCGTCAATTGCCAAATCTTAACAGAAGGTTGCACACAGAGACTCTCCCTTTTCCCTTCCCATTTTTTTCTACCTCCTTCCTGTCATGTGTACAGTGACACATGTATACACTCGCCGCCTTTTCATGCACGCTGCATCAAACGCATGCTCCAGCTTTGAGCGATTGTGCCCCCATTTACAGAGCGTTATTTATAAATTGCATTAATTTTGAATGCCACGTTAAGATCTACGATTCTTTTAATTAATCTGTGCTTCGGTATGTAAAAAAAAAACATTAAATATTCCACTTTTTTTTGAGATACAGTATTAACTTTCTTGTGTTTGTACCGCCGACTTTAGAAAGCAAAACACTGGATGTTCTACTTTGCGCTGACTTGTGTTGCCAAACTCATGCATAGGAAATGATTTGAAATACTTTAATGGCTGTTTTCCCCCCACGCTGCGCTCGCCATCGATGCTTCAGTATCGACTCCTAAATTAATCTCTGTGATCAAGCCATACGGGAAGGTGACGGTTTCACTCCTTGTGCTACAAAACAGAAGATTTAGCCGTCGCGTTTCGCTCTAACCTAGCAGGCGATATCGGCAGCGCCATGATTTCATACTCGGCTGATGGAAATTGGAAATCATCTCCTGAAACAACTGGTATTGTTCTGCTGCCTTTTCTAAATGCGGTCCGCCGTAGAGCAGCGTGATTAGAGTTTCAAAACCAAAAGCCTGTCAGCGCTACTTGTGGACGCCTTGACCTTTGCTGGATATTTCTGTCTCGTAACATGTGAATTACTGCATGTTTCACAAGATAATATGAAGTCCCGTTAATATATTTCGTCATTTCTGATAATTTTGCACAGCATTTTCGGCTTTTCTATCTCAAAAAGTCCCACAAATAGAGCTGTTAACTCTTGATTTAGTGGCAAAAAAATCCTCACTTGTCACCAAGGAGAAAAAAAACTGCTCATTAGTGAGTTGCTGATAAGCATTCCTTTAAATAACTCTCAACGACAACCTGCACAATACAAAACAGAACAAATAACTAATTGACAGACCGCTAGATAGCCTGTATCTGAATCAGTAATTATTAGCCTCCATGTGTGAATGTGGATGCAACCGGTGAAACATGACAGCAACAAAAAAAACTTCCAAGAACACAATTAAATTTAAAAAAAAATCTGTTAATAAATCAGTAAATTGCACAAAATCGTACTCCAAAAATAGCCACTCATTGCCTCCTTTTATATGAATGTCTACATGCGCTCCAACAAAATCTCGATTGAGCTGCACCATGCAGCAAACTTATCCAGTTTCCATTTACCTTTCACTATCTTAAATCTTCCAAACTTGAGTTCTTCCAACTGGAAGTCTTGAAATGATAAGTGTTCCCTCAACTTTCTAGGACAACCATTAGTTCATGAATGTCACAAGCCGCAGACAGAAGACTTCCTAAAGAAATCTTCATATTCCGCCCGCATTTAGATTAATATTCACGTCCACATGTCACCTGAGCCTCCTCGGTTCCCCAGGCGCTACCTGAAGAAGGAAGGAGAGCTGGGAGAGGTATGCGCTGAATTGAATGAAGACGGCAGAATGAAAGGATGAATATGCAGAAGGTTGAATAAGGGGAAGAACAAAGAGGCACGGATGGCGGAGAGGAGAGGGAAAAGTGCGGCGAGACAGCTGAGATAAACACGAGATGGGTGCGGCGAGAGGATCTGACGGATAAACAACACAAACTAGCCTTTAAATGCTGCCTGCATTAGATGATGCGGTTTGCATTAACGACAAAGCGTTACAGGTTTGCTCGCAGCGCGCCGCCACGTTTGAGCGATAACCTCCCCCCTTATCCATCCCCAACTCCTTTAAATGCCACAAACATGAAATGTAAGATAAGCTATGGCGCATTTGGCTTCGACGTGATCTGTCAAGTTTTTATAGACAGTATTTTATCTTCACTTTAGTTGGAATGTAGAATTAATGGCTTCAGATCTGAGCTGATGCAACAAGCCCACAGCCTTGAAATCACGCCGCTTAAAGTTCAGCTACATTACAGGAGCTTATGCTTTGATTTAAAGTGACACTCCACCTGAGTTCTCCGGTTTTAGTATCAAACGCTCTCCTCCTGTTGACTTGAAAGGTGGGGCAGGTAGCAAAGGCTAGTCACACAGAGAGATCTGAGAAGATGTGTTGGAAGGTGAGAAAAGATTCATGGAAACATCTTAATGGCCGTTTTAAGTAAATTTGCAACGCTGACATCCCCCAGTTTACTCTCTAAATAACCCAGTTATGGTGGGTCAACGTGGCTGATATGTTCTATGTTAGAAAACACTCTGGCAAGTATAAAGTAGCCTGGCATTTTTATTTCTTATCTTATTATTTCACTTTTATTTGTATAGAGTCAAATACAGCAACTTGTGCTGCAAAGTCCATTAAGATGGAGGGCTTCAAAACAATCAAAACATGCTTAAACATTATCACCAAGTTCATCAAACTTGACATATTGTGAGGCTTGAACTCGACAACATTGGTTCTTCTCATGTCTCACGTCAGACAAACACAATCTGCGGCCGTCCAAGAATAATCTAATGCGCCTGCAGCCACGATAGATGAGCGAGCGTACGGGGTTATAAACTGGCTGCTGACTTATAAATTGTGCTGCCATGTTCTAGAGAAATTAAATGTGTGATTTTTTTTTTTATCATTGCATTAAAAAATGTAATGATAATCTCATTTAGAAATGCATAAATATAGAAGACGAAGCTCAACAGTAACATGCATACATCACAAGCACAACACGCAGACGGTTTACATCTGATCTATCTTGAGTTGTGAGGGTGAGGAGTTGTGTCTGCTGATAGCTGTCTGTCCAACTACGCAGCACTACGACGACAAAGGGCGTCTATTTACATCCGAACCCTGATCTCTCCTTTAACCCAACCAAGCTATTTTCGCGCCTAAACCCGACCGAGCAGGTGAAAAAGATCCGTGCCGTGTTGTTCATGTCTGGAGGCTAGGGACAAACAACTTATATAATCATTCAGGTTGGAGGATTTGTTGTACAAATCCCAGTGGGCAACACATCGCGCCACTGAGCCGGAAACCTTGAGAGGAACCAGCAGCTCACTGAACTGTTCAGGAATCAGGCTGTTTAGGCATTTATAGATCAGTTTGTTGTTGGAAGATTTGGTGAAAATATCTAAGAATTTGTACGGCAGCATCCAGCACTGATTTGGAACCCTGTACGCCCATTCATCAGCTGTGATAGTGACTGCAGGAGCAGTAGATAATTCCTGGATGACAGCAAATTGCATGTATTTAGGGCAGGCAAAACAGACTGATTCCCTGATTGACATGAGGCGGATTCTTGTGCTATTGATGCCCTGTATGATGAAGCTGCTTCTTACAATGATTTAGCATGTTTGATTGTTATGTGTTGATGTAGAGACATAAAGTCACCTAACCTGAGTTCAGCAGGTTGGGTAACGGCACGGCTTTTTCATGTTACTTTTTTTTTTTGTTTTGAAAGGAGATCTTAATTCTGAATGATGCGTCTAAATCAGGTGTTCTCAACGGGGGGGCCTCGGCCCACTAGGGGGCCACAGAGAGCTGCCGGGGGGGCCTTGAGATGGTTGTGAATACGAGGTGTGTCAGAAAAGTTTCAGGACTGGTGTCACGAAAGATACACTTCAAATCCAGACTACAAACAACAACTTTGCTCCTTCGAAGTAATCAGTCTAACACACTTCCCCAGCCTTCTCTGCCACGCCGCCATGCACTCCTGGAAGGATTCTTCCGGGATCCTCCACAGCTCCTTCATCACAGTCATCTTGATGTCGTCTTCAAAGCGGGTCCCCTTGATGACCCCCTTGAGCTTGGGGAAGAGGAAAAAATCCCACGGAGCCAGGTGGGGTGAGTAGGGAGGATGCTCCAGCACGGCGATGTTCTTCTCAGCCAGGAACTGTGGGATGCTCAGGACATTGTGAGCAGACGCGTTGTCATGGTGAAGCAGCCACGACTCGTCCTGCAACAACTCTCACCTCTTCTGAACGAAGCAAATGCTGCAGGATCTCTTTGTAGACGTGCTGGTTGATCGTCTGAAGGGAAAAACTCGTAGTTTGTAGTTTGGGTTTGAAATATATCTTTTGTGACACCAGTCCTGGAACTTTTCTGACTATATAACTGAAAGTAGTGAACTGTTTAGACTGACTAACTCTGGTGCAGCGAAGACTTTTACATGCACATTTCCCTGCAGTGCTCACATGCGTGGGTGCGCCTGCATTAATGTCGCTACATTATAACTACAGCTGGGCGATATGGCAAAAAAAAAAAACTTTCTATTAAATTTTTTTTTTGGTGAAATTGTCAAACACCTATTTGTGTTAACCAAGTACTAAAATAAAAATCAGGAGTTGGAATTTTTCATTGGACACAGGGGGGGCTTTGGCAGCAGGAAGGTTGAGAACCTCTGGTCTAAATGACACCGGAGGCTCGTCCAGTTCGGACTTTGTGTTCACACCGTGCACCCAGTGTCTAACCCAAGCAGCACGACTTCTCTAAAAGATGACATCTATTTAGTTCATTTTTATTTATAGTGCACAAAATCATAATGTAAGTCGCCCCGGGGCACTTCACACGAATAAGGTCAAGACCTTACAATAATATTGCAAAAAATTCCCCAACTGCCAAACTTGCCCGTGTGGAATTTTAAATGCAGGTTCCACATGTGTGAAGACTAGTCCTGACTACACAGGCTGAAGCTAACTTGACTTGTTTTTTACATACATATGTGTCCTTTTTCACCCTGAAGGACAGTCAGGCAGATATACAGCTTTTACATCGCAATATGGAGGTAAATCTATTTTCTGCTCATGTTTTGTCAGTTCATTCAATCCAAAGTGTTTGTGACCTCACAACAGCATGCCTATCCGTTTAATGTGTACTATGTTAACTCCTGATTACATTAAAAATAACACAACTTTGGTAACACATTTACACGTATATATATGCACCGATCACATCAGCTTCTTTCCTGTTGTCCAGCTCTGCAGGCTGCGGACAGTTTTGGTGAGTCTTGGTGCTGATTGGCAGCTTCTATTTATTTGTTCTTCTATAACTCGCCATGCTCAGGTCTCTGGGCTCTCGCCCGTAGAATGTTCAGGATGAGGAGGTAGAGCAGCTCGAAGGGCACCTTGGCTCAGTGCCACACTTCACTTCTGAAACTCCAACAGACAAGCCCTCAAACCTACACTCCTGCACACACACACAAGCGCACACACACACACACCCTACTTCAGGCTTGGGCAGTCTCTAATAATGAATAATATTTTGTTAACAGAAAGTTGCGAGAGCCTTTGCCTGAGGAACAAAACAGAATATTGATATTGATACATAATGATGACATTCGTTCACCTTTGCTTCATTTTGGGCAGAGCACAAATCTCCTCTAACTTTCGCCTTGCTTTGTTTACTGTTGTGTTCTCGCTTTATGAGTTGCTCGAATGTAAAAATGTATAATTCCGAAATGATTCCACGGCACTGAAAATCTAATTTCCTAAAAAATCTCGCTGCATCACAGCGCTCTTGGCTCTGATTTAAGCAAACACCATTAATTAAGGAATGACTTGCGTTCCCTTCGGATGTAAAAAGGGGAAAGAACATTGAGATGAAATTTAAACGCTTTTACTCCATTACTCCGCTGATACTGCAATCTGTTGCGACTTACATCGTGGGCTCGTGTTCATTCAGTCAGTCAGTTGTCATTAGCTCAAACATTAGTCCAAAACACAGTCAGTAATAGGATGTTAGAAGGGATGCGTCAATACCGATAGCAGTATCGGGTATCGGTCCAACACTGTGCTCATGTGGTCTCATCTGGAGAACGATTCCGATACGATTCGGATTCTTTTAGGACAAGCAGAGATAACAAAGATAAAGGAGATCGTGGATGATACTAAGAGCCAAGACGAGAACTGAAAAATAGCTCCTTCTATAGAACTAAAAATATCTTAAGAACCAACACGTAAAAGTGGAGTTTGCAAATACTAGCAGAAGAAAACAGCCACAACCAACTCTGCAGCAGACACCGGAGGAGCAAAATGTCTGGAGACAAATTAAAATAACAGCTCTTACCCGGTTGTCGGTTGTAGATAATATGGATTTCATCATCTTCTTGGCACTCTGGAGCCCGAGTACGAGATTCCCCCATCGTCACAGAAAGCGTACTACCAAAGCAAAATAGCACATTAACAGCCTGTTGCAGGACATTTCGAGCCCTCAGCTTCACGACTGATGTTTGGATTAGTGGTTTCAGCCCAATCAGTTTAACTGCTCCCATCAGTTTAACTGTGCAGTGGGTAGATGGAGACTTTAGCCCACAAAGACTTGTTCTATATATATAAAGGAGGTGTTTGCACAGTCTTCAAGCCATAGCAAGTGCATTAGATGATTAAACATCTCATTGTTTGAATTTTAAGTACAGTCGTGACTCGATACTCCGACACTAAATGTAAAACCTTCTTTTATGTCGGATTGTCAAGACGGAGGTCGAGGTTCATAAATAGTCCTTCCCACTGCTGCAGACTGCTTGCGGACTACTGAAGCTTATAAGGAATCCAAAAGTTTTGGATTGTTGGGTGTTTCTATCTCTGCCTTTGTTAAGCGCTATGAGATGACTTGTTGTTGTAAATATGCGCTACACAAATAAAATTGAATTGAATTGAATTGAAATTGTTATAATAACTAGTGTATTGTAAGAACACTACGTATGGCTGGATTTCAGCCTAATTGACCGGTGCACTTGTGCACGTTCCGGCCACTTCCATCCCATTGGAGCGTACCCCCGGGGTGGAAGTGGCCGGAACACACAGGCAGTATTTGGCTGCTGATGCCGGTTTAGTTAGTGGCCACACTTCCGTTTCCACCATCAGTGGCGGCAGCACGGGGCAAGTTACGCTCCATCGTTACCATCCGTATTTACTTCCATAAACACTGAGCACACTCGCTGCGTGTGATGTCGTTGTGTCCTCTTCTGCACATGCGGGACACTTTTGGGTCGTATGAAGTTTACACAGCAGATCACATACAAGTCGCATTTAATTGGAAATGTGAACGAAGTTGTAAAAAATCGAATTTCACAAAAAAATCTGAATTGAACATTAAGTCCTGCAGTCTGAATGTAGCCAATCTGTCAGATTGTTCAGTCAGATAATACGCCGTTATCCTGATTTGTGACATAAAATGTCATGTCGACGTCGGAATCCAAGGCTGTCGGTATGTTAAGGCTGTTTTTTATGGGTTCTGTTAGTTTTTCCTAAAAACCTGACGGGTAGCAAGGTTTAGGATTGTTAAGGGTCGGATTAAGTCGCAACTGTATATATATATATCAGTTCTCTGTATTATTACCCAAATGTGTTGTACTTGTGCTTCATCTGACAAAAAGTAGCATCGATGCATCCCCAGATATTAGTCTTAGCACTACAACAGGCCCTGTATCACATTTGGATGGAAAAGCGAGTTCCATGAGCGACTTAAAGCTGTCAGAGGGCAGAGGGCAGAGCAGCTGCAGACACCTCCAGCTGCCTGGAAGCTCAGAGCAGCCAAAGGCCGAGGACACAAACGCTCGACACAGTGCAGAGGAAATCAGCGCATTTCATCGGAAAGAAGGCAGCAGCTGAATGGCATGCGATAAATGCTGTGATTGAGTCCTTAGTGATTTTCAAGAACTGGCGGCAATGGTGGAAACTGATTGCATGCATTCACTATTTACATCTCATTTCCTGCTCTTTTTGTATAACAAAAAGTCACATTTCCAAGATTTTTATAGGAAAAAAAAAAAAAAAAAGGGGGAAGAAGAAAAAAAGAAAAGGATTTACTGTATACGCAAAGTATACCCATCTGCGTCACTGAGTGGTGAAGCTGCAGGAGAGAAGAGAGCATTCCTTCTTTCTGTTCTGCCATTGAGATGCAGCACATCGGCAGGATTTCGCTCATTATTTTATTTTCATTTTCGATTTATTGAAGGAGTGGTATGAGTCCTAACCTGACAATTATGAGAATTATTTTCAGGATTTTTATTTCCACGTTGACTGGCTATGAATTGTTATGTCCTGTAATGAAAACATCAATACTATTAGCCATCCCACACAGGGAAAATAAACACATAAAATTATTATTTGGAAACGATGCATCCTGCTCATTTGTGACCAATTTTGGGGTGTGAAAGATAAATATATAACAGAAAGCTCATCCTCTAAGAATGCCGCATCAAAGCCTGTGTATCTTACAGTCGAAAGAAGAAGAAGAATGATTGAAACGGGCCTTTGTATGTGGGTAGAGAGAACTTCTTCTGAGACGGGAGTTTGCCATAAAAGGGACTCGCCACCATCGCTTCCTTATCGGGCGCCTTCTGTTCAGCTTCGCATGCAACTAACTTGGGAGCTATGAGGGCCATCCTTGGACAAGTGTGACACTTTATTTAATTAAAATGGTCAAATATTTCAACAGGGGCATTAATGTGGACTTTGAAGAAGGATTTAGTTAAATTACAGCCTCACTTTTTTTTCTTTTTTTTTTTTCAATTAACATGTCTCAGAGTTTTAATAACTTGTCTTTATGTTTCATATGTGATAATAAATAATAAATCAGTGCTAAACCATTTGTTTGTTTGTTTTTAGTCTGGTTATGATTGCCTCCTGCAATTTCTAAATGCAGACTTCATTGTGTTGTTGCCGAGGGAAAAGGCGAGTAAATGGTGATAATTGTTCATTTTAACCTCAGGGAAGGAGTGACTGGATGCCACAGTTGGTCACTTGTAGTGATTACACATTAGACTGATGCTCTTTTGTTCACATCAGCAGAGGGTTTTTTATATTTAAAGTAGTCTGGCTGTTGAAAGAATGGGGGTGACAGAATTATGATTTAAACACTTTAGCATGCAGACTTTTGGTTGATGGTCTTATTAAATTAATACATTCAATATAATTTTCTCCAGTTTGTGCCAAATTCACTGAACGCTTGAACCTTGATTTTAGTAGAATTTCCCCTTAAATGGCAATAAAGATAGGAAATATGGCCTACATAAGGTAAAGTGTCTTATAACTTTAAAAATTTAAACAGCATTCTGCAGATTTCCTCAAAGTTTGAAATCAAGTTGAAATTGAAATTTGAAATCAACTCCAGACTCGCTCGTAACTTTGGACGGATGTCACCTGGTCAGAGCGGACCGGAGCTGGAGGGAGAGTGGTGAGAAGAAAGGCTGGACATGTATGTGAATGAGAGATGGTGTAATGCTGGCATGTTAGCGTTAAAGAGCAGCGCTGTACGAAGGATGTTGAACTGCTGGTGGTTGGTTTGCGGCCGTTTCACCTGCCGAGGGAGTTTTCGTGGCGATTGCGGTTTACATCCTCGGCTGATGCTGTTGCGGCCTGTGATCTCCTCCATAGTTCAGTGTCCCAGCTGCAAACATCACACCCTCAGTCTCTGATCGTCATCTCAGGAGGCTTGAACCATACATCGCTCTCTACTGCTCTCCCCACATTCAGCCAGGATGTGGATGGACAATGGGGCCTTGGACCTCCTGTGTGAGGACACCAGGATGCATATTACTTCATTATTGTTCTCGTACTTTCTTTATTTTCAGATGCTGCTGTGGTGTGTAAATTTCCCCCAATGGGGGATCAATAAAGTATTATTCTATTCTATGTTTAAAGAGGCTAAACTTGCCATGGAGCAGATGTTTCATTAATGTGCTGCATTTCCCTTTTATCACAGTGCCAATGAAAACCAGTTTGTTATACTCAGTTAACAATTATATGGTTACTCCAGGTGATTACGCAACAGATTTATGTTGACAGAAATAAGAAAAAAAAAAGGCAAATTGTACGACAATGTTAGCAGCCCTGGGCCAATAAAGAAAAGTTACTAATAAGCACCCAGTAACTGAGTTTAAAGAAACGTTTTGAAGAACGCAGGGGAGGTGAACGCTGTAATTTGTTTTAATATTTAAAGACACCAGCAGCAATCTGAATAATTTAGAGGTACAATAGTTTTTGTGTTGTTGATATTACTCTCTTGAATGAATGTATTCTTTTTTTTTTTAAATCAGCTGCCTATGTTCTTGAGCCTGAGATGGTGAGCAAGTGTGGGAATACTCAAGAGTCCCCCCAATGAGTGGCACTGTGTTGGAGTTTCCCCCCGAGAGAAGGAGTGGATTGCTTGAGCGTTACAGTGGAGGAGGCTCAGGCTGCTGTACCTGAGGGCTTTACGGTCACTGGGGGGCATCCTGGCTCTCTTGGACTGCAAGTTGTTTAATCCTGGGGAGCTCAAGGGGTTGTTTTGGAAATAAAGCTGAAGAAATAGGCAAATTAGTCATGCAGGGTATAAGACATCCATCTCTGAGGGAGTTTTCCATCTTGGGGACGCTATGTGAAGTCGCAGTCCAAAGCCAGAGGTTGGTGCTTGTGGTAGTTCGGTGGTCAGCAGAAACCCAAGGATTCACCGGTGAAGGATGCTGACAAGAAGGAGGCTTTTCATTCAGCTGTTTTTAAAATGACCCCCCAAAGCACTGCTAACGCTTCTGAGGTAGGAATCCTAAAAACACAAGGTGGACGGTGTTGGTTCTGGTTCCAAAGAGGCAAACTACACAGGAATAAATGATGCTCCCGAATACAAGCGACACACCTTGTATCCCATCTTCCCGGCAGAGGTCACAAGTAATCACAAAGCTCTTGATTTATGATGGGCTTCGCCGGGTTGTGCTGTGTCACTCAGCCTGCTGTTGACTTTTGTTTATGGTTTCAGGTCCCGTTTGTGATCTCAGAACCCAGCAGTCTGAGCTCCTTGCTTATTACCCTGTTCTTCTGGCTATAAACGCAGCTGAGTGCCTGCACTTTTCCAGAAAACAGGGGGATAGTCCCCTTCAGGTAAGAAAAAAGCATCTACTCGATGTGTAGAAATAGCTGGAGGTCTGCTGCAGGTTTTTGTACCAACCTTGTGAGGAGGCTTTCAGTTCTCTATTTACTACCAACTCTCACGTACAGCCACAACCTCTGGGTAGTTACCAAAAGATTGAGATTATCAACATCTATTAACAGCAGCTGAAATGTGTTTCTTTTGCAATATTTATGAGCGCACCCCTAAGAGAGGAGCTGTGAAGCTTGGAAGAGAATCCTATGAAAGATGATTCTTTCTTTTAAGAAAATCGCCAGTCGTGTTTCGAGCGGTTTTCTCATTGGACCGGACCTGCAGTCCAGTTTGGGGGGTAAGCTCCTAGAATTACACGAGCCACTTGGCCTGGAAAAGCAACGGAATCCCCTCGGAGGAGCTGGAGGATGCGGCTGTCTGCTGTCACTGTGATTTGACCCAGATAAGAAAAAGGAGAATGAATGGCAAGAACCAGTTGAACAGATTTGGTAAACGATTTATTAGGGGCTGTAATAGTATGACCGCAACATCTCTGCTCGCTGCGCATGGGTCAATTAAACTGGCCGCAATGTGGCGTCCTGGTGGCTTTTATCCAATAAAAAGTCCAGTAAAGTCAATTGAAACAAGATTGCTGTGTTCATGGCATTATGTGTGCAGCGCTGAAGATTAAAATGCACCACTGGCCTTAATGATTAACTTAGTTCTGGATCTATTGGACTTGCTTTTATATTATTAGCTCAAGTATGTCTTTTGAATGTTTACAATTCTCAGAATATATGACAAAATTGTGTTTACAACAACCTATTGTTCACCCACATCTCTTCAGCAAATGTTGACAAATGCTAAACGATATAAACTGTGAGATAAATGCACGAAATACACAACTCCAGCTTGATTGCAATGTGTTATTAAGTGCACTCCAGTTACAGATGCTTCCTCTGAGAAGGGGAGAATAAATGCATACACGTTCGGTCGGATCCATACGTGCGATTGCATTGTAACGGGATGCGGAACATTTATTAATTGCTTAAATATTGCTTGCAAATGCTAAACTAAAATGTTTTGTCCAATTGTACTCCTCCTTTGTGAGCAAGTCTAATTTGTTTCTAGCATCTGTGACGGAGCATCTGCTGCTTACCAAGGAACAATTAGCAATCCATCAATCAACTCCCTCTCTGGTAGCTAACTCAGATCCTGCTCTGCCAGAATGCATGAACATTAACAAGCTACTGTTGGCCGTCATGTCTCAGACCGAGCTGTGCTTTGGTAATACAGTGTGGGAAATAAGTGCTGATGGGTTATATATATATATTTCTTTTTTTCATCGACAGTTTTGAAATTGATTATCATCACACACGAGTAAATTGACTTTGTCGCCTATAAAAACATTTATATTGGTGTTGTGTTACATACCAAACTCCCTCAAAAAACAAAATCTGCACTCTCCAAGGGATGGATTTAAAAAGGTCTAATTGTGATAGTAAGAGCAGCAGCAGCATTGTTCCTGGCTGAGAACTTCTAATATTTAATGCTTTGTCAGAGCCTGTCATTGTCAGCAGGTTGCGACGGATAGATGGATGCTTTGCTTCCCAATGTTTCTACAAAAGAGAAAGCTGATCAGAAATAATGACAGCTCCCAATGAAACAAATTCACATTCGTATTGTGGTCTGCTTTTATTCCTTCAGAGGGTGGCTGAAGCACATCAAAACGGAAGAATGACAGTTCACAGCAGAAATAAGAGCCAGACTTTAAACCTGTGTTTCCGGGAGCCGTCCTCACTGCTCAGTTAGTGCCAGAAACCTCGCCCCCTTGACACACACTTGTTCCACTGAGTCGGCTGTGTTCAATCTTTTCTGTAACTTTTGGAAAGCCAACAGTTTGATGTTCACCTACATTTAATGTTGTGGTTGGCCAGCTGTGCGGAGTAGAGGAAGTTGGGAGGGAAATTCTCTCTCTAGCTCTTTTTTTTTTTAACCATTTGTTAAGCCAACTATTTGTGCAGCTTTTCCTGTGTACAGCCAAATGCAGCATCTTCCTAGAGACATGATGTGCACCATTATTCCCATTTTTGAATTATA
>NW_007578461.1:204350-230113 GCF_000690725.1 Stegastes partitus
TGGATGTTTCATGTTGGTTCATGAAAGTTGTGCATGCCTGAAGAGATCCAAAGGAAATGAGTTATGTTTGATGCCATACATCGTCTCATACCTCACTATGAAACTATGTATATATCCTTTGTATCAAGTCACTATAATGAGGCCCTGCCAGATGTTTATCTGTGTTCCTCCAGCATGGTGCTGAGCCCCTGCATCCAGATGTGAAGGTTGTGCATCTTGGGGACTGTCTGTGTCATGATTGCTTCGATTGTTCCATCACTCGAGCAGAGTTACCGCCAAACACAAAATGCATGTTATTCCAAAATAAATGGTTAAATCTGACAAAGTGTCCTGTTTGTTATATACTAACAAAGTACTGTAGAGTCATACCACCACAGTAGTATAGCTGAGTCATCAGTGATGTAATATAAGACTGAGGGCAAAGGTAAACGCAGGGCAAAGTTACTGGAACAGGAAGTCCCACTTACCAGCCTTTCAACAACCTCACACAACCTCTGACGTCTGAATGCTGGTTGTGTGAGGTCACATTTTTCTGTCCATCACTTCCTTTAATTTGGAGTTCAGTGATCATTATCAGTTAATTTCACGCACCCCTAATGAGCTCGCCGACCAATTACGATCCCACAGAGACTAACAGTTGCCTTATTTGCACCTGCTAGTAAGCACACACAATAAATAGCTGTGGAGAACATTCTTGCTTGAAAGCATAACATCGCTCTGGGGACAGTAAGATGGATTTGCAATGACTTGCTCCTATTCTGCTGGTATGTCCCCTTCAAATAAGAATATCCCTCGCTGCAACTCTCCCTACTGGGACAATCTGCAGCATGACGAAGTGCAATTATGTGCGGCATAATAGCCAGTTCTAACCCTAACCCTGTTTAAGACACGAAGGGCAAAGTAAAACCCTGCGGGACATGCTGTGACTATGGAGAAGTGGGAAGGAGAGTGAGTGTGACACATTGACTGAAAAAGCCGGCAACAATAGACTAATAATGGAAGGTCTCGCCTCTGCCAGACATCACCAAGAAAAGGCAGCTCATTCAGGATTCCTGGCTCTCTGCTCGCTGAGATGCACAGAGGCATTAGGATGTGCTACGACTGCTTCTAGTCGAACGCCGCGTGGATACAGCTAAAGTGTTAGCAGAACATTTTAGTGTCTTCTGAAATCTGTAACACAATAGAGGGTAAAGCAGTGACCCTCACATCTGTAAAGAAAAGAAAGAAAACACAATTTTGAGTTGTTATGTGTTTTGGTGTTTGGGCACTTGTTTTCTGATGTGGGGATTTTCCAATACCATATGCTTTCAAATTTCCCCCAGGACTTCACTATTGTCAGAGGACAGCGTCAGATTTGATTTGTTTCCTATAAAGTAGACAATGCAAAAAATGCACTGACAATACAAAAAAAAAACCTTCCTATCACTGCTGTCAAATGAAAAGTCTGGCAGCAAACTTTCTCAAGAAAAAGATCTTCTTCAAAGCTTGATGAAAATGCATTGTTTTGTATTAGAATTGGTTTGGGTTTGTTTAGGCTCGCAGTCAGGAAAACAAGATGTAAACCTAAAAAAACAGGATGCTGCAGTTTATATCCGATGTAAACACCAAACATATAGATATTTAATTTTCACAGTACAGCCATTAGCGCCATCTTTCCTCCACACCCTCCCTCCTTTTTTTTATCTTCTGTTTTTAAATATATATATCTTTCTTTTTACACCACTGCAAATTATTTCCATCACTTCTACTTAAGTGACATTTACAAATGAGGGTAAAATCAGGAAGGCATGTGGATCTCAAATTGGAAAAGGCATTGAACTGAAGATAATGCCACAGGCTCCATAATATCAAACCAAATGATATGAAATGTCAAATGATGTGAAATTGTTGCAGAGCTGAATTTTATGCTCCCACCCTCATCAATGCAGCACTTTTTTTTTTTTTTTTTTTAGTAACCTTCTATTTAGGCCTGTGAATAAAAACCTGATTAGATTATTGTCGTATGAGGAGCACTGAATATCATTTTTTTTTCTTCTTCTTTAAAATATCTAGAAACACAAGGTGTCGTTAAAATAAATAAAAATGTAATTTATGTAATGCTCCATTTAAGAAATAATAGGACAATTTGGAATACTGAGTTAAATCATGATTCATGGTTATTTCTTTGCCTCTGGGCTAGAGACAAAGGAACTCTATCTGGTGCAGAGGGGAAAGACATGATAGTTTTATTTCACCTACTTACTGCATGCTGGAATGATTTGCATGCAGCTCGTACGCTCGATGGTGAGAAATGTCTTTACAACAGCTGCCGGATGCACCATCTTTCTCCGCTGAATTCCAATCTCAAACAATGTTTTCCCTATGAATGGCCAATTTCTCAATTACTGTTACCCCATGTTACGATGTTTTCTTCCGCTTTTATTTCCTCCAACCCGGTCTCTCGGTCGCTGTTATTCAAGGTCTGCTTTCAGCGTCTGGAAATGCAGTTAATTTAGGTTAATTTGTGAAACCGAGAACAGAGTGAAGGGCCTGGGTCATTGTTTAATGCAAGCAGTCAATTACGCTGGCTCTAATGAGATCAAACTGATGAAGGCCATCAAGAGTAACATAAAGCCTTATCGGTCACAGATTAATAGAGTCAGTTTGAACATTTACGATGTTTGAATGAAAAGAAGTCTCTCGTATTTCTTCCCGACAATCCTAAGGTCGGTCTCTTGACCCTCAAAATCCACGTAGCTACAGTTCTGAAATAACGATCTGTGTCAGGAATGCCTCGAAACAAAGACCTGTAAACATTGTACAGACGTGCGGTATATCTAATTAAAGGCTTTGACCTTACAGACTTTGATATGTGACATGGGATGAGGAGAAAATCCCATCCTGCTCATGTATTCTTCACCTCCCTGCTGAACCCATGCCCCCTGTTCCATTACATTTGATTTGGAAACCCATTCACGGTCCAGTGACTCCCATTTTCTCATGGGATTATCGACAGGGAGCCTTCATTTGTTCTAATCCATCTCTTTGTCATTCAAGACCAGATGTCGATTCCATAATTATATTGCTATCTTCCAGTCAGATCTGGATGAAAGATTTGTATGTAAAACAGTAAGAACCTAAACATGTCGTCTTGGGGGGAAAAAAATGAAAGCTACAATTCAGTAGAGTACATTTTAATACCTACCTTTTTTCTCTCTCTCTCTCTCTAAAGAGGATTCTCTCCACTGATATGAAGTCAGAGGCATCTGTCTTGCAATAATGCTATCTTTTCAGGGTCTTGTATCTTGTGTTTCTTGGAGTCACACAGCGTCTTCCTCGCCAGATGTGCAACACCCACAGCTCTGGAGGAGCTTCTGTTTTGTGATAAGAGGAGAGGTGAAGGCAGCTCATGTTTATGGCATGATAGTGATGTACTTATATATGACCCCGAGGCAGATGAGCAGATGCTTCATTACTGTCTCTGTGCATTACCACCATTACAGCAACACATGGATAAGAAAATAATGGCTTACAGATGCCATAGGAGTGGAGAGAGACACACAGGCAACGTTGTCGCTTATTCTCAAGATGATGTTAAAAGCACTATTTAGAGGGAACATATCGCATGATGTGAATTATTAGACGGCTTAATATAACCTCGATGACATAAATGTGCTTTACAAAACGGTAATAACACCTCTCGGCATACAGCAATGCGGTATAACCCATCAGCACCACAGACCGCAGAATGATCATTAGGTTGAATCAACGGCTCTGTTGCGAAATACAATAGCACATGATAGCCGTCATGAAAGAGCTGTTATATTGGACTGCAATAAGTTCAGGATATGGATGGTGTTGGGCAATTAAGACACTTAAGGAAACAATATTATGGTTGCAGTTAAAAAGTAATAATAATTGTGTGACTGGATGCAGTGTTTGGTTTCCTGTCTGGTAGCTGGACATCATGCATCCCCCACTCTAACTGTCGCACCCCTTGCATCCATCCTTACTGCCTCACTAATGGGCAAACTACTTTGTGCACTGGCAGGGAGTGTTTGCAATCGGCTTAAATCATGAGATGCGGAATCAGCCAACAAGGTCATAATTCATAGGGACACTAAAGTGATACACATTTGGCCGGAGCTGTAGAATCTCCTTTGAGTGTACGGTTTAGAAGCTCGGGTAAATTAGGTTGTGAAACACTTATGCAGCCATCATGGATGGATGGAATGCCAATTCTACATAGCTGCTGCAGTTTAGCTCACAAGAATTACATGTCAGTCTGAGTTTGTCCAAGGTTGATTTTTATTATAGTGACGGCTGCTACTGAAGGTCAAAGAAAATGAGAATTCATACAGATGTGCTGAATTAATGATGGTCAGCCATGTACGATTAAGAACAACTGATCACCTCAGCAGACTATTTCACTGATGAGTTATTGTCTTCTTCCTACTGTTGGCTCTACATTGCATGCAGTCATGAACTAAAGTTTACATGCATTTGTAAAGACCCGGGAAATATGAGCAAATTTGCTTGGTTAAAAAATATACATACAGCAACTTGAATTTTCAGCTTTGGTGATGTATAAACTTGTGTTAATTGAATTTTCTTCTTAATTTCTTGTGAGTGATTTGATTGACTACAGCTGATGACTTCCCTGAGCTGATTTAAGCAGCACCCATTTGATACTCTCATTAGACTCAGCCACAAACACTTCAGTGGGAAGGTCTAAGGAGCTCAACAAAACACTGAACTAGCAAACCATTGACTTGCACAAGTCAGGAAATTCACCTGGAGTCATTCCAAAGCAGCTATTCAAAAGTGCACGGTACAGGTGTGTCACTACCACGATCAGGAACCCCAAACTATGTCCGGCTGCTGAGAGAGAATTTGTCAGGATGGTCAAGAGACAACCAAGAAACACCAAAAAGCAGGTCTACACTGAATTACAAGGAACACAGGAGTTAGTGCCCACGGTCATTGTCATGGGTTCAGGGCCTGTCATGCACGAAGGAAGCCTGTTCTCCAGAAACGGAACCTCACAGCTCAACTGAAGTTTGCTCCTGATCATATGGACAAACAAGGGGCCTCCGGAAGAAAGTTCTTTGGTCAGATGAAAACAAAGAGGGCTATTTAGTCATCTGAAATATGTCTGGTGGAGAGAAGGTGAGACCCTTACCCTCAAGAACACTAAATCTACCATCAAGCATGATGGTGGCGGTAACATGCTATGAGGCTGTTTTGGTGTCAGCAGAATTGTTGCTTTACACAAAGTTAATGGGATAATGAGGAAGGAGGATTACCTCCACATTCTTTAGGTAAAGCTAAAATCATCAGCCACATGGTTGGGTCTTGGGTGAGGTCGTGTGTTCCAACAAGCCAATGACAACAAACACACATCAAAAGTGGCAAATAAATGGTTTATTAAGATTATAAACAGGGTTTTAGACTAGTCTTCCTAACATCATGATTTTAACCATCAAGAACTTGGGAGGTGTGCTGAACAAACAAGTATATGTCAGAACAAATTTAGTTTAACTACACTAGCTCTGTCAAGAAGAGTGGTCAAAGATACAACCAGAAGTAGACCAACAGTGCCTGGATGAGTTGAAAATGGGAATGGGCCGTTTAACCAAACATTAGCATTGATGTATGTATATTTTTGACCCAGCAGATTTTATCATATTTCCAGAAGACATATATTAAATCTATAAAACAATAGGAGTCATTGGAACCACAAGACTGCCATGATAGGTCTTTACAAGTGTATGTAAACCTTTGTTAATGCCTGTATGGTTGGTCAACCTTGGTCTAAATAAAGCATTATGAGCAAAGAAATAACCACAACTTTTACATTTGAGATGCTGGGAAGAGTTTTATACACTTGACTGTTTTGTCAGACAATAGGGTGATGATAGCACAATAGCATCATTTTTCATTTAAAGACCATCCATTGTAATCAGAAATACTATTACAGATCACTTAACCATTAAGTCACTACACACATTACATCAGTTAACCACATGCTCAGCTTCATTTTGTCCCATATCACAGCACCATTGTTGCAGGTGTCATTCATGCTAAGACAGGCTGCCAGCACGATAAATGCAATACTGATGAAATCAACCAGAAGAGCAAATCCTTTTGAAAATCAAGCCTTTGTACCGCACACTAAAACACAAGTGGTAGACTTTTACCCGGGATATGCTTTAAGCCTGCCATACCGCTAATTCTGCCTCTGCATGCACATGGAGTTGATTGTACATGTTGACTCTATTCAGTTTTGCTGTTGCAGTGAGTGATGTGATAATCTCCACATTTCCAAGTTCATCCTTAGCTTCTCTGTTCTGTCACTTTGCATTAGGCCCAGCGGCACATGTAGAGAAGCCTGTGACCAATAGACCTTGTAGGTTTTATTTTATTTTATTCAGCTCTGAGATTTCACCTTACTAACTTTATTATGTTCCCAGCAATCCCTAAGCATTTGCTCTCTGAACTCCAAGTCCAAAGAGATCTCAATCCCAAAGGAGTAGAAAGGGACTCCAGAGAAACCAGAGGGCAAACTAGCAAAATCAAAAGCACTTTTAAATCCAGAGACTGAAAATAAGGCCTTAAAGGGCATTTTTATTAGACTGTGAGGAGGCTGTGATGAATGGGATGCACTGTAAACATTTTCACAGGGGAACACTATTAATGGCGGAGCATATGACACTGGAAAGCACAGACAAATGCACGAGGCGTCGAGGAGGGAGATTTTTGTGTTGAAGGGTTTTTTTTTTTCTGCTTTTGAAGGTGCAGTGTCAGCTCACTTCCTGTGATTTCTGCTTACAGAGCCAGAAAGACTCGGTCACCTAGTAGGTCACAACAAGGCACAGATCCACCCGGTTGCATAGCGACCGCTTTCAAAGTCATTGTGACGCTTTTGGAAACTCAACTTTGTGTATCCGTGTAAACAAGACTCTCCAATGATGACCGGAGGGATACAAAAGTAAATCATTTCATGCTTGTAATGTCTAAATCACAGAGCTTGTCTGCACACAAATTACTGTGCACTTGATACGAGAGGTTAGTTTGCTTACTACAATAACGGCATTAAGGCAAATACTCTGCGGCGCATTAGAGCTGTATGTGCATAATGTCTGCTGGAACACACCGGAGCTGCTCTGAATGACCACAGCTCCTCAGTGACCCATCCATTTAGAAAGCACACTTCATTTTAAAGTGAAAAATCAGTGAACAGGCATGAAGATGAGATTAAGTCTAAACATCGACGTATTATTATTTATCCTGCCGGTGGGACTAAAGTGATGACTTCAGGTACATGACAACAGACGGATGCAGAAATTGGAATGGGGAAGTATAGCTGTTTCCAGAAAGGTTTGCTTCTCCTATACAGAGGAAAGTGCAAATTCAATTACTTATTTGTGCATGTATCTAGCCTGCAGGCAAGGCTTCACAATCTAAATGGTAATCTCGAGCCTATTTATTTTTGCTGCAGATTCTAACAGTAGCGTTATATTGGTACTTTGTGAGGATGCTCCTCCACTAACATATCTTCATTACCTCATGGGACACTTGACATAATGAGTGTGTTTAATCCCCGGTAAAGCAGGCACCACTTTGTAAGTGGCATGAATAAATAGTCATTTGGAGATAAATGGAAAAATAGCAAGTGAGGTTTATGCTCCTTTTGTGATTGTTAATTTATCACATCGACTTACCGTTTCGGTCAGTTGTCATCTCTAGCATCTGAAAAGTTTCGGCGACTCATTTAACATTCGTCCTCACAAGCTGGTTGACTGAGTAACAGCATTCATGGGTGAGTATGAGACGGACAGTTGGAGTGTTTGTTTGGCCTCAGCTTCACCCTGCCACACCGAATGCGCGGAGACATTGTTTTGATTTCAGGCCGGGCTACACTACCTGTTTCAGATTGTCTATGAAAGGGGAAGAAAACTACTACACCCTGCCCTGCAATCTTCACTGGGCTGAAGTAAATTGCTTTCATTTTGGCTGGCTCCCCTTTGTTATAATGTGACAAGGCTACTGATTAGATGAGAGGGAGATCAATAAACTGTCAAGCTTGTGGCTCAAAAGCAGAACAGGGAAATCAAGAAAGAGACTTTCTCCACCCC
Organism: Stegastes partitus; assembly: GCF_000690725.1. NCBI lineage: Eukaryota > Metazoa > Chordata > Actinopteri > Pomacentridae > Stegastes > Stegastes partitus. The sequence goes on from NW_007578461.1 coordinate 212,468, forward strand.
ATCACTGACTGGAGTTCACATTAAGCCTCCAGTCTTGAGGGTTAACACCCCCATCTGAATTGACACTCGGGGGTTTAATCTCATGACTAACCAGTTAGCTGTGGAGAACGGTGTGGTTACTACTTAATACTATCTTCGACGGGGTATTTTATCAACATCTTGTCTTCATCACAAGATAATGCTTGTCACACAATAACCGCCTCACTTCTGTTATGTTCATTTTGTCTCTTTGACCGTTTCAAGGCTTCGCTGTCGTAGCAATTTTTCGTCTGTCAACCAGGCGCCCTCAGGCTTCCCTACCTGTTCCTTGTCATCTTACACTCGTGCATGCATATGAAGCTATACCTCCAGCTGTGAAGGTTTTTTTTTAATTAAGCGATACAGTATAAACACACCAACAAACTCTGGGAAAACTTTGCATTTCTCCGACAGAAACAGGAACTTCCAATCAGTCACTCATATTAGACGGATGTGTTTAGATTTTCTGTTTCAGTTGCAAACGAATAAATGATCCTAGACTTGTCTTTATTCATGATCTCTCTTTTTTTCCACTGTATGATTAACAACAACAACAACAACAACACTTTTTCTTTTTATTTAGGACAGAACATAGGTATAAGGTAGGTACAAAGGAAATTGAGGTGAACCATTCAGCACAAATACATTAAATTAAATCAAGCCACTTAAAGCACATTGTACAAATAAAACAAGATTATGTTACTGTAAGCTGTGTTGTAAGCTGTCGTGCTTGCATTCAGTATTTTAGGTGAGTTTTATTTACTTTTCTTTGATTTTATAAACTTCTTTCTGTGCTTTTCGCATTTCGTGTAGAAGTATTATTCAAAATGCTGACTGCAATGAGACATTATTCCAATGAGGCCACTGCCAATTCTTTATATACATCGCAGTCATGGCTCTTGGACTTCTTTTGTGGGTTTCCTGGATTTTTTTGCTGTTCAATGGCAGTGTTAGTTTGCCACCTAAAAAAAGAGTATCGAGTCACAGAAGATTCAAATAACCTAAAGGATGATCACGATGACCCAGAGTAACTCACAAGCTTCAAATTACCAGCCAGCTGCAGCTGTATGGAGACGCAACAACAACCCCCTATGTGCACAATGGCAGAATTTGGTGTTGTCTCCACAATGCCAACCCAACACACCAAATACTCCAAACCTGTTGATAGTGACCCAAGACTCTGGTCGCTGCCAAATTATCACAGACCACTTGTCTTTCCTTTAAGACCCAACCATCCAGCCAGCCCAGGAAATCAACAGACTCTGGTTACTTAACCTTTCATTACCCCAACTCTGACTCAATTCTAGTGGTAAATGGTCACTTATATAGCGCCTTTCTCATTCACCCATTCACACACACATTCATACACCAATGGTGACAGAGCTCCCATGCAAGGTGCTGCCTGCCATTGGGAGCAACTTCGGGTTCAGTATCTTGCCCAAGGGCACTTCGGCTGTGGAGGGGCAGGAGATCAAACTGACAACCTTGCGATTGGAGGACAACCTGCTCTACCACCTGAGCCACAGCCATCCTAGTGAGCTAGTTTAAATGGCATGACAGTGCACAGGGAGCTGTTGGGGGGAGCCGGGCTGGAATTGAGCCTCCCCATCCTGCGACAACACCCGTGTTCCTGTCATTTCCCATCACCTGACCTCCTCCGCCCACTTACACACCTGTTCCCAGTTCCCCTGGGTCTATTTACATCAGCTCATTTCCACCTGCCCTCTGCCAGGTTGTCTTTGTTCCCAGGCTTGTCCTAGTGGTGTAGCCAGGACACCACTAACCTGGTTCCAGTTTTATTGCTGTCTCCTGTTCATGTCGCCAGCACTTGTGTTTTTGAACCACTCCCCATCTCTGACCTGCCTGCCATGCATTTCTGGACGGAGATGTAGGTAATGGATAGATGGAATACAGACAGTTTGTGATTAAGAGGAAAATAAACACATGGGTAGGATTACAAATTTGGGTTAGGCTGATCTTTGGTGTGTTCATTGTGACAATAATACACAGAAGCAATGTCCCCTGTCAGAGCTAATATATAGTAGTATTATTAATATTACTCATCCATTAATCCATTCATGTGTACCAAGCATTTAAATGTATTTATTTATGTACTGTGGGGCACTTTAATGAAGAGATATGCATCATGTTTTATATAATGATCACATGTTGTGTTTAAATCTAATTAGTTTCTGGGATTGTCAGACAAATGTTGCTGAGCAAAAACATTAAAAAATGCCAAGGAGTAGATGTGTAATGTGGGAGAAAATGTAAATACAAAAATAAATCTGCAAGTACGTCGAAAAATAATCATAATAGCATCCTGTTTAAATTCCATTCAAAAGAACACATTTGGGACATATTGGTCGGTGTTGCTCCTCCGACACAACACATCGGCAACAAATACCATTAGAATTGTTATATAGCAGCGCTGTTCGCAGGGAAGCTTCCTCCATTGTTACTGACACCGAACACCCACTGTATCCTGAATTTAAATGAATGCCTACAGCAGGCCGGTACAGGACACCTCTGGTTATTAGAAAGATATATAAGGGATCATTTGTGTCAGTATAACCAACAAGCAGCTGTAAAATATTGTATTGTAGACTTGTGTGTGTATGTGTGGTAAAGTTCTGCTCTATTGTAGGTCTGTATTATAACAATGAAGCACACTATTATTTTATCAGAATTTAACCTTCCTAATACATACCACGCAGCGCATAAGCATGAAGCTGCTGTTTATTTTAATACTGGTCAGTTGTTTCTGTCGGCTGTTAGCCAGTCAACACCAGAACAAGTTCGCCTCTAGTTGCGAGCCACCTCCAGCCATCTATGATGCAATGGGATATTTTTTTTTTTTCCCTTTCTGTTTTTGCTGTAGGGGCTGCTGCTCATTGACAGTGACGCTGATAGGATGGGGCAGGTGTCCTTTTGATGTCCTCAGCACAGTTATTAACAAGTCATATTGTATGTGAAAACCAATCATAAAGGATAACAGGCAGTAATAGCTGTTGTCTCAGCATAATTGTTTAGAACTCGGGATGCACGGAGAGAGAGAGGGGTGGTGAATGACATGCACAGCGGAGACACATTTGTGCTTACCGCCTTTTGAAGATTGTCCTTATCCACGAAGGGAAATGGAGCAGCAGGTAGCTATTTGCCATCCAATTAGGATTATTCATGGAGTTCAACAAGCATACACCTGAAAACTGTTTTTCATCAATTTCCAATACACTCCTTTAATGATAAGGATTGTGGAGGGGAGGGGGGGGGTGTTTGCTAATGAATGTCGCCGACTTAGACACTTCCCTCCAGGATGCAGGGAGCCAATCACGTTTTAGATCTGTTTATCTATTAATGAGTAGATAAGAGTCTCAGCAGTGCCTGCAGTGTAAGCTGTAAGTTTTGCAAGAAGTAATAGCTATGTGTAGTTCATTAAGCCCGGAGCGCGGTGAAGCCCTTTCACACGACTGACACCATCCAACACAGCGCTGTTAAACGCGTGACAGCTGTGAGTTTGTAACAAGGGGAGGACGCTCTCGCTGTTGTTAATGCGAAACAGAGACAGACTTTTATTAAATGTGAAACCGGGTGAATAATGTCGGCTACGACGTCGTGACGGAGCGACGTGCCTTGCCACCGGTGTCAATTTAAACTGAAATAAATTGCGCCACGTCAGGTGAGCATGCCTGATGACAAAATGGGCTCCTGTGGCGCTCCGCTGCCGAACGCGCGACGGTTTGTTATGGGAAGATCTTTTGATTATGAGATTTGCGTGTGGCTTCTTAAAGATTTTCACAGAAAATTACACCACAAGAGTGAAATGGCTTTGCGTACATAATACCTACCTTTCGGATTATCCCCCCTTTGAGACTTAAAGAGTTGTTGATAGAAAGCCCAGGGGGCAGAAGACAGAGCCACTTCACTTTGATCCTGACAGAAAGATGGCTGCTTCCCAAAAATATCATCTCCTCTCAGCTTGACCCACTTGTTTGCTCTTATCTTCAGCATGTTGAGGGGGAGTGAAATGATATGCTGTTGCCGGCAGAAATTGATTCTCAACCTTTTTTTTCTCTGTGCGACAGGGTATTTAGTAGATTCTATGTGAAACATGATATACACCATTTTGCGAATGCTTTTACCTAAAGTGACTTACTGCAATTGCAGGCATTATTAGCATGAGTGGACGCAGATAATGTATGAGCTATAATACTCTCGATGAGCTGTACGGGGGATCGGACAGACAAAGTCACTCATATTGAAGGCTGTTAGTAGATAAGAGTATGTCATCCTGTTGAAACTGTCTCTGTCTATAATAGCGCTGCAGGATGTTCAGTATGTGACTACAGGCCTTTGCAGTGACACAAGTGCAGCTGGATCACTGAGCTGGACAAATTCAGGGCTCCGGCAAGGTGACTTTTCATGTGTCCATGGATCGTGGTGCTATAATACCCATTAAATCCCATGTCTGAGATGTAGCATTCAGATCCGATGGCAGAGAAAGAAAGAGAGAGACCTTTTCCTTTTGTTTACCACCACCAACTTTGTCACTGTCACTCTCCCAGCTGTGCTGTTTGTCACCAGCACTGCTTCTTACCCCGGTGAGCTTAATGACCCACAACACAAGCCTGTAAAATCCAAAGGACACCATTATTAGTCTTCCTTAATAAAGTCAGATTGTTTTAGCAAGACGTCAGAATGTGTTCCTAAATATGGCGTCTATTCTTCCATTCGTCTGCCTAATGCCGACGTGCTTATCATCGGCGGCAGAAACACTTGGTTATGATCTCTGATAATTGATTTCGCAATGAGTGTACGCCTTGAAAAGATGTGGGGGGGGGAGAAAACACTGAGAGACATCATTAAAAAATATTGAAAATGTAAACGAGGAAATCTTCTCGCCCATTTTAGTAATCATCATTGTCAAAGCGTTCTCTCTTTCAGTATTAACAGGATTGCCTGGATTGTGTGGATTCTTACAATAAGAAATCGTTAATACTAATTTTTTTTTAATAAAAAAAAAAAAGGAAAAAAATGTGTTTTGTTTTGGTTTGGCTTCTTTTTTTTTCTTTTTTTTTTACGTACAGCAAAGAAGGAATCTGAGTGAACAAGGACTGTGCCAGTGAGATAAGGTGTAGAGTCTCTTTTGCCGTCTTATCAGTTTCCTCTGCAGTCTTAGTATTGCCACAGCTCCAGTGGGAATTGACAATAACAACCGAAATGTTTTTTTACCCTTGCTTTTTCTGCAGATGGATTTGTGGGATCTTAAAGTCTGAAAGCCGTTGCCAAGTCCCGGTATTAAACGTTATCTTACCTCATTTAGTCAGAGAGAACTCCGGGAAACTCAAATACATTTACTCAACTTAACAGGTGTTACTGACATGGACACACTAGAAGGGCATTTTATTTTTCTATTATTCTTCCGCGCTGGCTTTTTGTGCCATTCTCTGCAATTCACATGAAAGCAAATGCAGCAGCTGAGATTGAAGAATTTTGACATAGTCGAGAGCGAGGTGAATTCATTTGGACAGGAGCGGATTGGAGCGATAAATATCTGTACATTTAGATGTTTTTTACCGCGTCGTGGCACTTAACATACGGACCATGGCTCATGTGTGAAATACTTTAGTGTCACTCCGCTCGGTGCATATCCTCATATCTGGCACAGCCACACAGCTATGAAAATGTGAAAAACAGAAATGTGCTTTCAGATGATAATGCTAATATGAAATGCAATGCTGATCCAGCAGGAGACTCTATTTTAGCAAGAAACATCATTTATTTCCCTTCACACGGATGTACGCATGCAGCTAAAATGTATATTTTATACACAATCTGTAAGAGACAAACAACATGGCAGCGTAATGGAAAACACACCAAGACTTGGATGAGTTTTTAGTATCTGTTGGAGCCTCCGATGGTTTCACACGATCCTCATCAGCAGATGGAGTTCTGGGGTTTGCTCTAAAGTTGAGGTTCAAAGTTCACGTAAGATAAACAGCATTTTGATGTTGTAGCTGTTTAAAGGGAAGTTACTAAAACACACTGTAGACTTTCATCATCATCATATTTCATAAACCATCATCAAAGGTTTTGCATGTATGTTTTGTAACTACTTCCAGCGGCTGTCATCCCAAATTATATCGTTTGACTCTGAAATATTTTTTGAAGCGTAGCATAAAATTCCAAAGTACTCAAGTAAAGTAGAAGCTGTTCTACTCGAGTACAGCACTTGAATACATTTCCAGAATGTAAACCGTGTGTGTGTGTGTAATTCTACTGAGCTTTAATAAGATGCTTTTCAACATATCTGTTTGGATTGTTTATGAAGCACTACTTTTTCTAATAGATGAAATGTCCTACGTCTAATAAACAGTGTCACACAGATCCTAAACCCTTGAGAGATATTAAATGATTAATTTCACAAGCACAGATAATATGGTGGTCCAGGCTTCCCTCACTCTGCTTTCACGGCTCCTTTTTTTTTTTTTTTTTTTTTTGTCCTTTGTGTGACATATAGAGAGGCTGCAGAGGGGTGACTAATGTATCCAGGTAGGTCATATCTGGCTGGCTATATAATAAGCCGAATGGGATCAAATTTTGAAAGTGGAAACAGATCAGGAACAGTATCCTACCCCCTGTGAAACTAATGTAGTGACCTTGACCAGACTTGGAGCTCAGCTTTGGGTATTTTGCCAGAGGTTGCACCAAGGTTATTTAGCTTAAGCTTTTTTTTTTTCCCTCACATCTCTGTCAGTTATTGTGAAGTTTGAGCGTCGTGATGGTGAAAAATCTAGAAAAAAAACTTTCATTCATTATCAATAAAATACATGGAGGCAAACTATGGAGAGCCACGGCCGATCTGGCTTAAAATTCCTACTGTGCAATGCCTTATCTGTTATTGACCTACTGACTGACCAAAGTGCCATTTTCTCTGAGCACAATTGGCTGTGAAAAACAAAAACAACCAAAAAAAGAGGGATAGCATAAGAGTGAAATGAGGCATTCAAATGCCCCTCTGAACATAGCAGTGGATCCAGCCAGGCAAGCCACGACAAACAGAAGCACAGCATCACTGTTCTGGGCGACGCTTCACAAAAAGCTGCACAGTGCCATCTAGAGGTGCCTCAGGCAACAGAGGAAAGAGGGAGAGAGAAAAAAAAAACAGGGGGAAAAAAAACCAAAGTTGAGCCTCATGCAGGTGTCACCCACATTTCTGCAGGTGTGCACTCTAGGTATCAGATGGTGAGAGGTGATATCTGTCTCCAGCACATGCACGCACTAAGATCCTCTCCAGGTAAAGAAGAAGGCAACATGTCACTGTGATTGCTGATTCTGTTCTCCCCACATAACTAATCCCTCACTGATCCTATTTGGGAAAAAAAAAAAGTGATGCAACCAAAACTGGAGCAAGAATGTCTTTACCAGGGCAGGCCCGACCTGTTAGGAGGCAAAGAGAGCAGAAAGAGTGCCGAGGTTGTGGAGCTGTCAAACGTATCAAAATCGAAAGTGGCTGCAGTTGAGTAGTAATGCTGCGTCCTCTTCTGTTTTAATCACCAGCGCTCGACATCTTTAGGTATACAGCCTCCAGATGTACGCCGTCATCAATTTTCCTGCCCAGCGAGCACACGTTGTTCACGTTCCATACACCCTTGTCACAAAAGTCAAAGCTCAATGTTCCCCGTGTTCTCTCGCAGCTAAAATATACCAATTCACTTGACCCGATACGCAAGCGCTGGTGCTGCAGCTGCCGAGAAAATACTCGGATTCCAGCCGCAAACGCCATTGTCTCCGTGTCAGAAGCGGAGCTGTCGGAAAGATAACAGACTAAGAGGTGATATTTGTGCTGAAATAAACGTGATAGAAATGAAAAAGCGGAATTGTGACAGGCTAAACATTCGGTCCTGCTGGGTGGCATTAGAGAGAGATTTGCTTCCTTTGGCATGAAATAAGTGCAGTTGCACGTGGGTAGCACTGACAAAGGAACGCGAGCTAATTATATCACCGCAGAAGGCTTTTCTCTTAGACCTTGAGCAGGGTTACTAATCTGAGTATCTTTGCTGTAAAAACCTAGTGGCTAATAAATAATCCTGCTTTGCGAGGCCGTGCGGTCACTCATTTAGCGTCGTCACGTGTTTGCAGATGCTGGAAATGAGAGGAAGAGATAGATAAATGATTGTGTTTACCGTTGTGTTTGAGTATAGGCTGTACTTCTGTGGAAGGTGAGGTGAGGAGCATCATATTCTAGAGGAAAAAAATGGGGACAAAAGTCTGGAGTGGGCCCCGGTTTGAATTAATTGCCAACACCTAAAGCAAATGTAGCCTCAATTTCACCACCCGATGATTACAGAGGTCACTGGAGCTCTAGGAGCACTTGTCCTCATTTTCCAGAAAAAAAAAAGAGTTCCTTAAGGGCTTATAGTGACTTTAACCAATGTCAGAGTTAAAATATTGCATATTTGGGTTCCTTCTAGGACTTCTACATCTGTTTTGAAGTAATTATTAATGCCTGTGAAGATGTTTTGGGGGCGTAAACCTATTTTTGTTCTTTGCTATGTGTGGAATATCATCCATCCATTATGTATACACCGCTTAATCCTCACTAGGGTCATGGGGGGCTGGAGTCTATCCCAGCTGACTCAGGGTGAAGGCAGGGGACACCTGGACAGGTCACCAGTCTATCACAGGGCTACACTTAGAGACAGACAACCAAGCACACTCACATTCACACCTACGGACAATTTAGAACTCCACGCAGAAAGATCTGGGGGGCGAACCGGCGACCTTCTTGCTGCGAGGCAACAGTGCTAACCAACTGCGCCACCTTGCAGCCCCTGTGGAATTTCAACATAATTATTTCCAGTCCAGTGTCCATAGATCTGCCCAACTACAGCATGTGTTTTCTCTGACTGACTGATTGACAGTTGAATGCAATAGATCTAACACTAACATTAATTCATTTTCCTGGGCCTTTATCTTAACAGAATGCACCCACTGTTATTGTCAAGTAGCAGAACCGTCTGCAGGTTACATCCCCATATAACTAAACTGTACTGCCAATCACGTTGTTGAGGAAAACCTAAGTCTAAAAACAATGGTCCCTCACGTAATGCAAACCCCGGTCTCTTATGCCTCCATTCTCCCTCAGGGCCCTTTCAAACCCTTTTCCTTCTGCATATAGTCGTAACTGCTGCCAAAGAAACACATTCTCACATTATGTTTCCCAATGAAATCAGGTTTCTTTTGAAGTGTAAATGCAGTTCACTTCTATAGGAATGTAGTTTTGGGAGACCTCGCTGCACATACAGTTGTTAGAAAGACCATATAGGAGTTTAACCACAGAACCAGCATGTCAGTACCGGTCAAGACTGAAATATTCCAAAGGTTAATATGGATTTTCACAAAGTTTGGGGTCAAGACATAAAATGCTAATGACTCGGTGATCCTTTAGCGCCATCGGCAAGTCAAAGCTTTCGCTTATACGGTGAAATATCATCGCGTTTATTTGATAGATTTCAATGCAATCTGTTTTAAGTTTCCCTTAAGTAGGACCAGGAGGTTCACATTTCTGGTTTTAGGTGAGATGTGTCAGCAGGTATTGTCTTTCTCCTAGTTGTGCTATTAGTTGTGAAGAAATTCGCTGGCTCCTGCTAAAGTATAACACAGACCGGAGCTATCTGATGTGAAGATGCTCATTTAGCTTTAACGTTAGCGGTGCTGGCTGTGATGATCTGCTCCAGGACATTATGACTACGTCCAACTTTTGATGAAACCCAGTGTGATAGATCCATCAGATGGTCATGGTTAGACAGGCCAGGACATCGCTATAGTCGGATAACTCAGCTTGACATTGGACACCTTTGTGGTACAACTGCCTGGACAGATGACCTGGATAATATCACGTCGCTTGTCAACATCTCAGAGCAACACGAGACAAATATTTCACATCAAGAGACGGTTGGTTTCTCAGCGCATCGGTTGTTCTTTGGTGTATTTTGGTACTCAACCTGCAAAATTGGCCAAAGTGGTTTATAGATCAAGTTTTTATTTTCATATCCATGTAGAGAGAAATCAGCTGTTGCTACGTTCAGCAAAGTGGCAGCAATTTAACTTATTTTTAGCAGAAACATCCTGACAGGAATGTGATATCTGTGCTGCACACACTCCTTCAGCAATCTAAATAATCAGTCTTTTAACCTGCATTCTTTGTGAGAGTTGGACATGAAGGAAATAAGGAGGCAACAGAGTTCAGTGTCGCTCCCTACAAAGGCCTCTTATGCATCACCCTGCCTTTGCTGTGCGTACCTTCACACATGAGAAGTCTTCACTGATATTGTGTGTCAGTTATATGTTGGCGTTTCATGTGAGACATTGTGAACTTCATCTGCAGCCTGCTCCAGGCGGTTCCTTAAGGGAATACCCTTGTTCTTTGTCTCCTGTGTCACTATCTCAGCATGTATGCAGCATATTGATCCATCCTGCTGCAAATCCCTCACATGAAAACTTCCCCTCAAACAAAGCGCAGGTCCACAGATGTTCCTGCCAAGAAGCACAACAATGGTTAATGAATATACAGACACGTTACTTCAAAACAAAAGATCGTCTAATATGGTTGATGAGTTTTGTAGATTTCAAGACGATCGGTTGTTTTCTTAGCTCAGCTTTTATCGTTTTTAGGAAGAGATCGGAACAAGATGAGACAAAAATTGCAGACATCACAATGATTAAAATCAACCATCTCTCACACACAGACACGTTAATCAAGATAGCAACAAATATTATTAGAAACATGAACCAATAAAGCTTTGAAGGCATCTATAGGACTGACTCTACCCAGCATCTAGCTGTGTTGCATTTTAGCAAGGTGCATCTTCACCCACATGATGTCATGGTTTCTATCTCTGAACTCAACATCACAGCAGCATCAGTGGATCTTAAAGCTGACACAGGGTTTGCTAAAGCCATCTATGACCAAGCAACTTTATAACTAAGAAGTGTCAGCATACAGTTTATCACCATGTTAAGTGTCAACAGCATAGTGGAATATTTTGGTTTCTTTTTCTGTTTTTGTACAGAAACATGCTTTGATTCAGTATAAGTTGAGTTTTCTGTTTTTGAGCAGGATGTACAGCGAGAGTTCTGTGGGACTATGTTCACTGCCAAGTGTTTACAATCATAGATGATCCGGATTAAATCTTTTAAATCTTCGTTTAAAGCGTAGATATAATTGGGAACATTATGCATGGTACTTTATATAATGTACTCCACATCCACAAAACTTTAAACCACAACTTCGAACAACTATTTGCAGATCAGTGGTTCTCAAGCTGGGGGTCGGGACCCCCATGGGGGTCCCAAGATAATTTCAGGGGGTCGCCAGATCATTGTAAAAATAATAATAATAATAAAATAAATCCTTCATTGATCAAATAAACGTGCATTAAGGCTGTAAAACTTAAAAGTGTGTTATTCTTCCTGCTCCTTTTTTGGACTTGTTAATATTATGATTTGATTATGCGATGTTATTGTTATTTTTTTTTGCTCTTTTCTAAATTATTTTCTTTTGTTTTTATATTTTTTTCCTCTTTTCATTTGTTCGAAATAATTTCAATTCATTCATTTATTCAAAAGAAAATTGATGTAAAGAGATTAATCTGTGGAATCAACACATTAGTTATTACTCATGCAATATTAAAAATTCAAACTGGGGGGTCACCAACACAAACTTATGCTATCTTGGGGGTCGTGGCTCAAAAAGTTTGAGCACCAATATTGTAGATGATGTGCAAAGAGGGACTTTTGAATTCTGTTGGATGGTGGCGATCTCTGTAACGTCTCCTGTAAAACAAAGAGTCTGATGGACAAACCCTTCAGATGACATTCTCTGTGATTTGGCGCTAGTAATTACAAATGTCAGAAACATCTGAACGTTTAACATACCCTCTGAAAAATCGACGGTTTTCAGCAGCACTACTACTTAAAAATATTCTACACAACAAGGCCGATCGCTGCCATCTGACTGAGGCTATTTTTGGTGCAAACCGCGGTGCAGAGACGAAGCGCTACGAGCAGTCATCAGCAGTCAGCGTTCACGGATTTGTTTTGTATATGTGGGGAAGTGAGAGAGGGAAAACTGTCTCCTTGATATGCCAGATGTTTCCTCAGGAGCTTCTCATATTGCCTCGGGCAAGACAACAAAGAGACACGGCGAAGAAGTTCATTGAATCATAATGTCTCCTCTTCCCTTAGCATGCTAACTTTAGTGCTGTTGTTGTTATTGTTGAACTGTCTTTACATTTATTTATTATAATTTCCTGACCGAGTGAAATCGGCAAGCTGATGGAAAATGTAGCTCTCGTGCTACGTTCCTAAACAAATGCATTATCAGCAGAAAGCTACATATAGATGATTACATCTTATTCGATGCTTGTAGCGGTTTTTTTCTGTGCCAGTGTGATATATTGTAGGTTAGGCATCAGCATGTTTGACACAAAATGCTTGTTGAACCATCCGGCAGCATCCGAAACCCCCTGAAACTGCCTCCCTGCACACCTTTTTTTTAAAAATCAGAACGCGTGTGGAGGGGAAGCGTTTATTTTGTCAACGTGATATCATGGGATTATATAAATAGCACATAAATAGCACACCACTTCAGGCGCATTTCACATGCCACGTCTTTTTCAGCTTTCCGCGTGTCATTTTTTAACACTGTAAAAATGGTTCGAGTCGGGAGGGAGGGTTGTTCATCAAGACTGCAAAGCATGAAATGACAAAAACATGCGTAAAGTGACTCAGTATATGTGTAAGATGATGCCTAACTGATTTTGTAGCACCATGAATAGCTTTAATAAGACGAAAACAAATGATTAATAGAGCTGAAGTTCCAGAAAAATGTCAGATTCTGTTTACATTAATTACCTAGACACAGATATTCGTTCATTTCTTGTGCTGATGAGTTACAGTTTCAAGATTATTCCAGCCATAGACGTACGCTGCAGCCGTGAGTCGGGTAGTCTAGAAACTAATGGGACTTTTACCTCAGGAATACCGGGAGCTTGAAATAGCAGCTCTCACTTCACAACTCTATTGTGTCTCCATGACAGCAGGCTCTGCTTGTTTTTTTTTTGCCTCAACTTCCAGCGTTGCCATCCAGAGCAGGTTTAAACACTTAAATGTGATTGGATGATGACTTTACAATGCAAAATCTTATTTTGCCATCACCAGTAGCTTCAATGGTCAGGTGGTAGGTGAAGGATGCACCAGTAGATGAATGCGTGGTCTCGTTTTATCCTTAAAATGCCTGCCGAATCACCTAGAAGTTGAAAAATTTGTACACAACAAATGTGCGTACTAACAAGGTCAGAACAGCTCCCATGTAATTTCCTCAGACGATTATTAATACTGTATGGCAGCCATACCGGCTCGTCATCCCACCGCGACACATGCATAGCGGAACACAATGCATGTCAGCGCGAATCAAAGCGGCAGCTCACATCAGATAAACCCGAGTTCATGCGGGAACTTGTGGGTTGACACAGCGCAGGTAAGGAGACCTGAGGCACATCATCCCTTTTCACTCTGCAGCTACCTCCTTATAAATATAGCATCAATAGAGAGCCTGTCTGGTGTTTTGGGTGAGGAGAATGAAGCAACTCTACCTGAAGACTCAGTGATCTTAGATGAATGGGGTGTCATTCAGGGAATAAGCAGGGCAGAGAGGGTGGATCTGATGCCAAGTGCTGCAGCTGGTGGTGAAGGCCATTTCTCTCTGCATCAGTCACTTTCTAAAGCTTAACCTATCTCTGCCCTCCTTTTGCACAGCTCTGTGGAGGAGTCCTTTCATGAGCCCCGTTCGCTCCCGTCGAAAAAAAAATGTTTAACCTTTCTCGCAAAGAGGACTTAATTTTCCGCTGTAAACATCTTGTATCAATTTTTCCGACTTCAGTCATGAAAGAAAATCACAATTATATGAAAGTTTAAAAAAATAAAAAACCTGCTGAAAAGAATGGTGCGCCTCGATTGCATTTTTCTACTTGACTGCTGCTTTGTTTTCTCCTACGATTGAAGAGTTGTTTTTTTTTCTTTCAATATTTACAAGGAGACGCATTAAAATGCCTCTCATGTAATTATCTGGTCAATCCGAAAAAATTAACACTCCTTTGCCTTTATTTCTTGTTTTGTTTTCTGAATGTTTCAGGTCAAACGATGCAGGAAAAAAAAATAAAAGCTTCTTTGCCAGATAGAACTATTTGTTCAACCGCACTGACCTCTGACTACATCAAAACAGAGGCGTTTAAACCAACAACATAGATGCTTGGAAAATGTTTTGGATGAACAGCAGCATATGTTTGCCAGTGTGATAGTGAGATAATTAAAAAAATAATAATAAAAACGGATTCATGCCAGATAGTTTCACAGGAAAAGCTGTTGAAGTCTAACTTCAGTTGTCCTGAGAGAATTGTTTTTGACTGCGCGCAGGTGGACCTATCAATCTGCTGTCTGCTTCCGTGGCTGCCAGATGTTAGCCAGTGTGACCAAAAGTAATCCAAAAGTTAGCTGCTTTGTTGTTGTTGTTGTTGTTCTGACGATTAGTGAGAGAGCATTCTGCTGTAAAGGAGATAGGAGACAGGTGACGAGAAATTAGGGGACAAATGGTGCTGAATGGGGATGATGCAAAAGGCAAACTAGTTCCATTTTTCTATACACCACTTAATCCTCACTGGGGGGACTGGAGTCTATCCCAGCCGACTTAGGGTGAAGGCAGGGGACACCCTGGACAGGTCACCAGTCTATCACAGGGCTACACTTAGAGACAGACAACCAAGCACACTCACATCCACAACATGTTTTTGGACTGTGTGGGAGAAAGCCGGAGAACCCGGAGAGAACCCACGCTGCACAGGGAGAACATGCAAACTCCATGCAGAAAGATTCTGGTGCCCCCACCGGGCAAACTAGTTAATTGGGAAAATTGAATAGGCATAACTACATAAACACTTAAATGTATATATTCACTGCAGAGACTGGAGAAGATCATCAACATCATCAAAACCTCATGTAAACTCAATAACTCACCTCTCCCAAACTCATCTAATGATCCGTCGTGTTTCTCCACACTGGTAGATTTAGCTAATTAATGAAGGCAATTTAATGATCAGAACATTTAGATTTATTTCAACAGCGTCTGTCATGCCTGTCTGAAACTCAGTTAGATTGTGCATTCAAAGGTTAAATCTGTTTTTCATTCCTAATTCTCTCTCTCTCACTTCTGAAAGTTGCATACTTTCCAAAAGGAAGTGGTGGGAAATGTTTATTTTGAGGTAGTATCTGAGGTATTTGTGCTTTACTTGAGTGTTTCCATGATCTGATATTCTTTATCTGTGCGTCACTACATTAAACACAGCAGAAAGTCTTCATTTTGCACATTTGTGTCTAAGTTTGAAAAGTATTTCCTTACTAAAAAAAAAAAAGAGACTATAATATAGGATAGTAAGTGAACAAAATAGAAAACTAGTTTGTGCATTTGTGGGGAAATAATTTCTACTACTTTTATTAAAATTCAAATTGTGTTGGGACAGATGGTGGCGGAGCAAGATGAAGAAAAATGCTGGATGTATGCGATGTGGAGCAGGACTGCTTATAAGTTTGCTTCATTTCTCAAAAAAAATACAAATAAAAAATCCTGAAACTTCTTATTTTCTTGTCTGAAATAGTTTGGATGGAACTCAAAGCAGATGTTCAGTCAGCTCCACCTCCATCATTAAAATGCTGCTTTACATGTTAATGCATAAAAAACGACTTGCATATTATTTTAATGGCTCTTTACTTTTGCAGCAAACGAAGGAGTGTTGTGCTTCTGAATCGACCGACGCAGGTTCAATCACCGCTGGAGTTAGAGATCAGGCCGGGTTAAATCCACACAGGGCGGCGAGGCGGGAGGATGCAACATGACAGGACAAGACAGGTAAACAACAGGTCAAAGCGCAGCGCGTCACCGAGGAGGACGGGGACACAACACGCCGGGATGCCACCAGACAGGACTGGGACGGAGCGGACAGGGCGGGCGGTCGTCGGCTGCGATTGCTGACTGTAGAATTTTTATCAGTTGCCTCCGTTTAACAAATGTGAGCTCGCCTCGTTGTCCATGTTTAATACGCCGCTGCTGATGAATACTAATATCAGTTGTGTTGGCAGTTGTTGCCCGGTTATATTGAGCCACGGCATTTAGTGCAACAACATCAATTTGAGAATGGAAGTTAGCGATGATGCTGCTGCTGCTGCAGTCGAGTGTGTTTTTTTGTTTGTGTTCTCTAATCTGTGTCTCTTTAGCTGCCACACTGTGCATGCTGATGCAGCTCGTCCTGTACAAACTCTGGAAACAACTTCTGTGTCTGAACTTGAGAGTGAGTTTGGTTTCATTGACCTTTCCCATTTTGCGTGTCACTCATTTGCAATTATTGGGAAAAACGAGCTCCGACGGTCTTTATCTATTCCGTCGTACAGCGTACCCGGAGACACGTGCTAACATTAACCAGTGATATTCTTTGATATCTCCGCGTCTTCTGCTGAAGGTTTTTCGCATTATGGGGACCACTCTGTTCCCACTTGGTGTAATTTAATTACAGTGGACCTTGGCATGCCCAGGCAGTGCCCACGCAGAGCGGTGTAGAATGCCAGCCGGGAACATCCTGTCTTAGGCGACAGGAACATCAGATGCGACAGATGGCTCATAAATCATGGAGGTGCGTGCACAGTGTCGATGGGAAGCCTTCCTCTGGAGAGCACACTGTGAGCAGGTGGGCAGAGGGAGCACCAGCTCAGCAACACGAGTCCTGGACACATTACCGTTGCAACCGGGTGACTGCTTGGTGTCACAGAGGCAGAGTCAGGAGGGAAAACATGGAGAAGCGCTTCCACACTGTGTCACGCTGCTCACTTTCGGGCCGCTCGTGTTTTTCGGTGTTTTTAAAGGTGCGATTTCGTAGCGTGTAACAACTTGTTTTTGTCTGTTTCAACAGTTTTACCGACAAACTGAACCCAATTGTTGCACATCAAGACTAATGTTTGCATCTCACAGAAAGATGAGCCAGAATAAAACAGCCAAGTTTACTTTATAATTTATTATTTAGGTTTATTGCATTGTCTCTCACACACGGGTTTTATCAGTGTTTTTAATTGTCAGAGTCTCTTAAAGTGTATTCAGTATCTGGTAAAAATTCAAATGTAAATTTTCTCCTACAGTGCAAACACTATTAAGTTCAACCATCTGTTGTTTTTATACCCACTTAAAGGGACACTGGCACAGCATTAGCGGTTCATATTTGTTTCTCTTCACATTTTGGGGATTTTTCAGACCCTTCCATTGCTTCGCCTGCAGTGTTTTAACGCAACAAGAAAAATACATTTTTATTGTGGCAAGGTGCATTGTGTAGGATTTAGTGGCATCTTGGAGGGAGGCTGCAGTTTCCAAACAAGTACACTTCAAAGCATGGAGGAGAACTTACTGCTAAAGGCACAAAAATCCACAAAAGTCCCTCTCTATGACCAGTTTGTGGTTTGTCTGGAGTGGGCTTCTGTAGGAACATGGTGGTGCATCATGCTGTAGATTGTATTCAAAGCTTCAAGGTG
>NW_007578461.1:234496-238506 GCF_000690725.1 Stegastes partitus
AAAGTATCATAGCAGGTATATGGTTTCTCTTCTTTTTAAGTTTTTTTTTTTTGCCTTTTTATTATAGTGCAATGGGGGAAGGACCATGAACAGGATTCAAACTCATGACCTCCACATCGGGGACTATAGCCCCTATGCATGGGACGCCAGCTCAACCAGGTGAGCTATAGCGGTTCTAAAGTTTCGCTTTTTTTTTTTTTTTTTTACCAGACAATGAGTATTTTTAGATAGGAGCTGTTTTTACCTTTGACATGTTTCGACTGTCACTTCAGTCTTCCTCAGAAACGTCACCGCCGCCCAGTGGTTCCTGCAGGAGAGCGTCCCAGCTCTCACAGCATGAAAGCCCCCTCATCACAGTTCATGGTGTCTTTGGCTCACCTCTTGATGTCTCTGGCCTCCTTGATCCAACGTTTAAATTTGTTGCTCTCCGATCCAACTGATGATCTAAAAATCAGGAGGCGAGCCAAAGACACCATGAACCGTGATGAGGGTGCTTTCATGCTGTCCCACACATGGGACAAAGACCACCGGGCGGCAGGAGGCGTGGCCCGTCGGGCAAATCTGACAGATTGCCAGGTTGGTCAGGCCTCCAGGAAACCACCAGCTGATAGAGACACATTACCACAGACGTCAGTGACGTTTCTGAGGAAGACTGAAGTGACAGTCAACATATGTCAAAGGTAAAAACAGCTCCTATCTGGTCTGGTAAAAAAAGAAACCTTATACCTATAATCAGAGGGGACAAAATTAACCTCATCAGGCCAAGTATCATAGTGTTTAGAATGAATGTTACTTTGCACCATCTGCACTGTTGTCATGAATGGATAAATAGAGACCAATAGCACTGATTGTACCAGGATGTAAACATACTTATTTCTCCTGTACAGATGGATGTATGTTAACTAACTGATCAGCCATAAGTGCTCATTGGAGGAACTTTTTGGTACGTCTGTGGTGGCATCATTTCTCAGCCTTGGAGGTTGCTGCTTGACTTAAAGAGTTTAGGGTTAAAACAGAAGCACTTGGTTAAAAGAGTGAGATGACATGCGGTAAGAAAGTAACCATAACAAGAAATAAAACTGAGTACAGTGATACAAAAAGGTACACACGAAAACATTACATTTAAAAACTAGAAATGTGGACAATTTTCTTAGCTTTTATTAAAAAATTAAGTTTGCAGCAACTTTACTCCTTTCTCAGAAACAAAAGGTGAGACAAAGATTCACAAAATTGAAATTTGGATTTTGCTCCATAGTGGATTTGCTGCAGCTCTCGACAACAGAAATCAGTAACATTTACAAAACAAACATCTTGCATTTTGTTATAATATGGAAATGATGACATTTATTAAAAACTTTTTTTGCATAAGATTTNTGACAGCAGTCATCAATAAAATCAGCCAGATCTGCAGGATTAAGTTCCATCAGGTGCTGAAGACCATCAAGACCCCAAAACCTACAGAAACAGTGTTTTCAAGTGCAGAGCAATAATGTTTACGGTCCCCTCTGGCAACAAGCTATTTTTCTTTTCTTTCTTTTTTTTGTTGTTATTGCCATTACTTTAGAGCCACTGTAATTGACTTTTTCTGCATGCGAGCCGAGGAAACTTCCATCTTTTGCCTGAACAGCGAGGAAACGAGACCTCAGCAGAGGTTATCACAGGCCCGCGCTCCATCTGCTTGATCAGTGGGGTCACCAGGCAAGAAAGGCAGCAACAAATGAAAAATTAAACACGGTTTCAATTAGCGACAGGGAAAAAGGCGGATATGCGGCCGGATAAACAGACTGACAGATGAACTGATGAATAATACACGAAGAGACTTTATGAGAGAGATTGATTCTTTCTCAGATCAATACTTCTCATACTTACCTTGATGTGAAAGTGCAGGTATCACCATTCTGAATCAGCGCACATCACAGCGCTCTCTAGGGATCCCCGCTCTTCACTGTAAAAAAAAAAAGAATAGCTGAAATATTCAGCATTAACTCTACTTGAAGCCGGTGTCGCTGGTTCTCCCTTCTCCAGCTGGCTCGTAGCAAACACACACACACACAGACGCACACAAACGCCTGTGTTTGCATACTAATTTCTGTGTGCTAAACACCTTTCCATCATTCCTCTGATGAAATCTCTAGGCGGCCAGATCCACAGTTGTTTGAATTGTTTGTTTGGAGTTTGTTATTCACTTGTTAATGAAACACAAATGCACACAGCATCTTGAAGTGAAGTGCGGCACGCCGTCGCGCTCAGTCTGTAACCCAGAATAGGAACATCAAAACGGCAAAATCTCCAATGACAGCTTATCACTTTGAAAGACGAATGAGGATTGAAATTCTGCAAAGCAAAAAAAAAAAAGTATGTGGAATAATTTTCAACTTCAATTTTAAAAGATTATTCACTTAGCTGCTTGGCTTCGGGCCCGGCAATGACAGTTGGTATGTCTTATAGTTCGTTCGACGCCTAAGTCCGGACTGACATCTCTACAACTGCTGGGTGGGNCAGTATTGTTCTGACAGTAGATCTGACTAAATGTTCCCTAAAGATGATCTACTCCATTTTTAATTTTTTGCTTAAATTACTTCCAATTCCTTAAAACAGAAAATCCAGAATTAGTCACATTCCGTGGTTTACTCAACACGATCAAAAGCTGGATCCCTAAATGTGCTCAGAATACTCCCCTACATTTAAAAAGAAAAGGTTATACTGAAGTGATTAGATGACACTGTGTTTCATATCGGTTCTCCAGCGACGCCTACCAAAGGGCTTGACTCCATGTATCAGGTTTCCCCTCCACCACGCTCATTCATTTCTCAACTGTAGTGAGTTAATTAAGACATCACACCATTAATTGATCCTGATATGCAATTCATTCACAGGAAAAGTAATTTCCTTTTTGATTGCTAACTGCCTTGGCTTTTAATCAACGTTTTACTTTGCATTCAGTCGCATGAAAGGGTTGCTGCTCCTGCCAGCGTAGGGCAGGGTGCAGCAGGTGACAATATGCCGCATCGATAAATAACAATCCCCTTTTGAATCGGAGCTTGTTTATTTCTTTTTAAGTCCGCTCCACTGAGTGTGGACACATCTTGAGTCCCGATGCACTTTGACGTGGAGCTATACAAGTCCATTAATAAGTACTTTATCTGGATTAGTTTTTTTTTTCTCTCGTGTATGACGTTGATGAAGAATCTTTAGATTTAGCTGAACCAATCTCATGCATGCCCTTTCACTGATTTAATTAAGTCAAACACAGCTAATTGCAGCAAGAGAAACATGTGGTAAAGAGGTAATATGGGGCAATGAAATACACTCCAAGAATGATGATTCTTTTAATGAATAACAATATGTATGTTGCTATTTTTTCTTCTTCTTTAGAGAATATGCGTTGCCATGCAGGTCATTCATTTGTGTAGGAGATAGTCTGGCATCGCTGAACAGATGAAAATGTGAGTGGCTCAAGTGGTGTTTTTGTTCCAGAACAAATAAGGTTTAAAAGCCAGACATCAGCAGCTGGAGAGGAGCCAGCCCCGCAGAAATATTACGGTCATTTTATCCTATCAGACGATAAATATCTTTCGTTATTGCGCCTTTAAGCAAGAGAGGCTTTATGAATATGTATACAGCATGGCATGTTAATTATACCCGGGTCAAACGGCATTTGCATACTATTAGTGTTTTGGAGGTTTGGAGTAGGGCTTTCCTGATTCATAACTGTTTTAACTGTGTCAAATAAGCTGGCAGTAAGTAAAGAATAAAGCATTTCCCAATGTAATTCGGGGTATTGATTGTTTTGCTTGCGATGGTGTCAGATGTCGCTGAGGTATGGATGTAACATTAGGTGCCATTGTTGTGGGTAGAATATCCATCCATCCATTATCTATACACCGCTTAATCCTCACTAGGGTCACGGGGGGGCTGGAGTCTATCCCAGCCGACTTAGGGTGAAGGCAGGGGACACCCTGGACAGGTCACCAGTCTATCACAGGGCTACACTTAGAGACAGACAACCA
>NW_007578461.1:242817-257404 GCF_000690725.1 Stegastes partitus
GAAGCCCATGTTGTAAATAAACAACAACATCCATTTAAACTATTCGCTGTTATTTTTGAAGAGTTCTACAGTTTGCAAAACTGTTGAATGATAAAACAATTGACATCTTTGTTGTTTTTTTCATTTCATTTGAAAGCCTTCATCATACAGTGACTTCCAAAGTGGCAGCTGTGATTAGACTTCACTTTAAGACATCTTACATACAGCGTTCACTCAGCAATCAAGGTCTGCTCTCCGTCTTTGTCTATTGTGATTTGTTTTAACCCTGGCAAGTCTCTTTTGTTTGTTTGAACAAACGCAAGCTTGTGGGGAGTAAGTTGCCATACTGAAATGCTGATTTAAATGCTTTTATTTTTTTTATTTTTTTTAGTGAGGGATTTTGTGTTTTAAGGCTGAATCAATTTACCACAACAAACAACCTGATTACAAATGAGAGACATGTGGGAGTATTGTAGTCGAGTACCTTGTTTTAGCCATTTAGATTTTAATTAATGTCATTTTTTCCTACAGTTTGATTGGTGAACTGTGGCCACGCGCTGTACATGCGTTGCTGCTGGCGTGGCCCCGCGCGCTGTGCAATTTCTCTCTCACATCACGTTTTATTTCCCCTGCGTCTTTGCATATGGTAATTTAAACTGAGTCAATTAAACGCTTCAGTAAATAAGTCTGTATGATATTGGTTCTAAATTCAGCATGTGAAAGGAGGGAACAGGTAATGTATTGTTACCGTATTGCTGAGCACAATCTTTAACAAGCTAAGCAATATATATATATTTTTATTATTATTATTTGACCAGTTCGTATCATAAGACTCACTATGACTGGCTGTTTTCACCTAAAACCCACAGAAAGAAAGAAATACTGGTGCATCTCTAAGAGAAGAAGAGAATTAGATATTACTGTGTTTAGATGACCTTATAGCCTGCATTTTCTGAGCAGGGCCATGTTTCACATATTGTAGCTGACCTTGCACTTACCGGCTCACCTGGAGGGTCCTCATCCCTCAGCCAGTAGACATTACACCAAGCTGGGGGTGGAGATGAACTCTGCTATGCTGCATGCCAGAGGCGGCAAAAAGTCAAATGTATAAGCCATTTATAATGTATAGTCTATCCATCCCCAGAGCATGCAGCCCCAGTTGCCATTTCCTGTTCTGTTTGACCTGTCAATCTGCCCCAGAGAGCCGGCGTGAGCAGCACATATATACATTTGCTCCATGCTTATGTTGAGTAAAGTTGTTTCTAAGAACATCAGTCCATCAGTGTAACTTTTAGTGCAGGTCACACGGCAGCATTGACATTTCCTGTCAGCACAAATAAGGCATTGCCCCCATGAAGCTGTGCTTGTTCCTGGAGAGGATTTCCGCTGTATTTGCAATACTGTCTCCTTTCACCACAAGGATGCCGGCCAATTAAAAACTCTAAATCTGTGTTATTCAGCACAACCAAATGGCTGTTGACTGCTGTGCAAAAGCCCACAGTGTGGAGGACTGAACCTCCTCTGAAAAGTTTAGGGGTTGGCTTCCAGATGGTCGACAGATCTGTTTAATGCACCATAGGGGAGGATGTGACTGCTGCTGCAGTGAAATGACTCCAGTCGCATGTGACACCCACTAAGCATTACAAGGAAAGTGTGACTGACTATTCTTCACAAAATGTGGTCACCTTTTGATCAGTGTTTTTTTTCATGACTCAAATGACCTTTGTTGAAGAATTAAAGATGTCCTGCGCTGATTTCCTGCTGGTTGGAGCCTCACTGCATGTCTTTCCTCTGCCTTTATTCCACAAAATCTCTTCACACTAAAGAAAGGCTGATGTGGAATAGAAAGAATTGGGCTTTAAAGGCAAGCCACTGCTAGAGACTAGCACCTTGAGGCTACTATTAGCTACTATTAGCATGGATTCACATGGGCAGACCTGTCTACACAGCACAAGAGAATGGTCTGACCTCACTTCTTTATCATTCTGCTATAGGGGGAACAATACACTGCCCTGTTTGTATTTCTCTCATTCAATCGGCAGGATACAGCGATGGTGTCCCTGTAAAACAGTGAAGGTGGAATTCTCTGGGTGGACGATTTGCATGTACAGTTATTAAAATGGCAACTTCATCAAGAAGAAAAAAACAAACAAGCAGGGCTGCCCTATTGCACAATTCACATCTTCTGCAAAACTTTCAATTTTTAGGTTGCTAGCTCTGAAGTTGTGTATTTGTTGTCTGTAGTGTAGGGACATGCTAACATGTAGATGACAAAAAAGGGGAGAAAGTCATGTGAAACGTGCCGAGGAAATCCATCCATCCATCCATTATCTATACACCTCTCTAGGGTCACACTCACATTCACACCTGCAGACAATTTAGAATCAACAATTAACCTCAACATGTTTTTGGACTGTCTGAGACGAAGCTGGAGAACCCGGAGAGAACCCACGCTGCACGGGGAGAACATGCAAACTCGTGTCCTCACCGGGACGTGAACCAGGGATCTTCTAGCTGCGAGGCAGCGGTGCTAACCACCATATATACCCGAAGTCTACATCTGGTGAGTCAGACTACTATTAGCATAGCACACCAACTTCTCAGCAGCCAAGTTGCATTGTGGATGATGGTTTTTTGTAAGGAAGAAAAATGTATGGAATAAAAAAGATGACATCTGTAGTTCTTGCCTCTAAAGACGGGAACAACTATATAGCTGGTGTAGGCTGCAGAGACTAGGAGTGTGGTAGAGCATTTATGGCAGAAAACTCGAGGAAGTAGGGCTGCCAAAATATCAGACTGTCACTACAGGAATATGAGAGCCATAATAATTCACCATAAAGATATTATAGCAACATGTATAGAAATGTTGAAAATAATAATAATAATAATGCTAACAGTCATTTTTTTCTCATTTTGGCAAATGAATTCCACTCAAAATGCAAATATGTGAAGCTGGAGAGTTCGTCTGTAACCATAACTGTACTGTATTAAGAGTTGGTGGTGCTGGATCATCATATGCGTATGAACATAATATCAATATTTCATTTTTTAAAACATGGTGGTTATCGTCAATACCAGCATAAAATGACGCCCCTAATGGGAAGCATCCAAGGAAAGTTTGGGATGTTCCAGATGAAAAAGAACTCGCTGTTAAGGGAAGATTAAAGTCTAACAGCAATGACATACATCTCTTTTCACTGCCAGAAAAAAGGGAGACGGGATTTTTTTTTTTACATCGCAGATTAAAAACTGTTCATTGAAGAGAGTCCAGCAACGCTCTTTTGAGATTCAAAGCAAACTGAGAAACAGAATTTCTACACGACTGAAAAACCAAAAAAAAAAATGGATCACATTTAGGCTTTCGCTGAGGAAATTCTGTGCATTTCACTTTCATGGCGTCTAAGCGTTAAAACACCGAACCGTGCCAGGACTGGAGACAGAGGGGCAGGTGGGTGCTGACAGAGACGGGTGCACAGACACCACAAGCAGAGGAGAGAAGCCAAGACCTGCCAAGCATACACAGACACCAGCAAGCCCCCAAATGACACAACATATGGAGTACAGCTGAAAAATACCCCCTCCAACCCCTTCTCCCGCCATCTCATCCTCTTTCCCCCCCGCCGCACAACAGCTCTCTGAAAAACAGACACCGAAGCTGCGATCGCAATAGGAGAATTTGAATATCTATTTTTGCAACAATGGCAGCCGTGTTAGGCGTTCTCAGAAGACGTGCTAAATCACGTCCCGATTCATACGGCGAGCGCCCCTGTTGAAAACGTCTAATTTTGTATAATGAGTGAATCAGTGAAGCTTGTAAGCAATAACATTTCTTCCCCGCAGCATCATAGACGGCGAGGTGATGCCTGCCTTTCTTAAGGAGACAGAGGGTATGAGAGCGAAGAGCAGGTGCGAGCGCTATAAGGTTTATTTGCGATGCGTGTTTCTCTTGATACGATCGATACAGTCGATACGTTGCCCTCTACAGCAGCTGTCCACCTCTCATTAACGAAGCAGAGGCCAATTACCGCCACCTTCCACCCGTTCGTTAAAGAAACACTCCTTGTCTGCAGGCTAAAAAGGAGACAATGGAAGGAGTGCTTGACCTTGACTTGCCATCACTCCCCTTTTGTCGAGGCAGATTTCACCCGAGAGAGAGAGAGAAAAAAAACTTTCTCCAGCCTTCCTTTGCCGACAAAAGAAATATTTGTCAGCTTTTCAGTGAGATAGAGATGATGGAGGAATCAAGGCATGCCAGCAATCTTGGGATCAGCCATCACAGCCTAAGAGCTCTCTGTCTTTTTCTGTTTTCTCTGTTTTTCTATTTCCACCATCCTCGCCCCTCTCTCTCTCTTTCCATTACAGCAACAAGCTTGGTGCAGCTTTATTAGGCCTCTAGAAGTTTACCACCAACCACACCAGCTGCTTGTTTAGGGCGCATCCAGATACGCAATGGATCAGATTGGCGTTACCAGCAGGCTCTACACCCACAGATATTTAGCTGATTCATTGACTGTCGCAGCCAGCAAATACATGTTCCTGGCTTCCCTGTTTATGAGGCATTCAAAGCTGATCCGGGTCCAAGTCACTTCCACACCGCTAACTTGCTCGCAGGAGTTTATCGCCTCCTCTGCAGAACCAAACATTGGATTCATACCTTAACCTTAAAAAAATCCTCAGATTTGTCCAGTTACGTGCAGTTACTTATTATTATAAGTAGCAAATGAATTCAGTCCCAAATTGTGACATTACTATGACTAACTATAACATTTATCACCGATGTATTTTCGTGCAAGAGAAATGCCCCTCACCATCTGCGATCTCCCACAAACACAACAAAGTGTTGAACCGTGTAGACCAGGACTCCCCAGAAGGTCTGTGGGCTGCATTTGGTCCTGTGGGAGTCAAGAAAACATCCATTGCGTGTACATGTGCCCTTCGCTTACCCAATGGGCTATTGTTGAGAGAGGTTTCTCTCACTGTTTCAGCTGTTTTAAGTGCACCACGCTCTAATGAACAAGCACGGCTGTTTGAGCCTGTCTGAGCTGATGACAGTTTTTCAACTTGCCTTTGCGGCTCACTTTCACTATAGCAACCACAGACTCCACATTGAGGAGTAATACAGGAGGTGATTTTAATGATATATGAGTTCCCCGAGTTGTAGCCTTTACTTCACGACCTGCAGAGAAGAAAAAAAAGCTAACTGGAGCAATAACAGTTTTAAAGTCTAATCCATTCTGGACCAGTATTAAAGAACGTGTTTGACATTAGTTAGAACAACCTATGGCATAAATCATGCACAAGAATTTCTCTTTGTTAAGATACAACGCGTTTGTTCAGCTGTGTAATGAGATTAAACACAGTAGACAGCAGCGGCCCGGCGCATGGCACAGGTTGTTAGAAGGAACGGAAATAATACAGATAGATTGATACATCAGGAGCACAGATTGCAGAACACTGCAGACGCAGCAGTCTGAAGGTACCCTTCATTCTCAGCACAGCACCCATGCTCACTTTAAATCTTGTCAGACTCTATGGACATGCTAAAAGATGCACAACTCATGACTGAAATACGTCGTGGCGTTCCTCCAGGACCAGTTGGCTTTAGTTAATTTTACCTTACTGTTGCTAAGGTGGATTGTTTGCCATGCTATCAGCTTCAAGGTTCACATAAAGTGACGATTTACAATAAAAATGGCGACTTTGTGAAAGAATCAAGGTGGCCACTGAATCAAAGGTTGAGCACTTGAGATTTCATTCTGGTTTGTAGAGATTTTGATAATAAAGTAATGCTCAGAGTCTTTTAAGGTGGAGCAAGTTTGCAGCAGAGTTTCCATAAATGTTTGTTCAAACTTACTGACAAAACAGATACAGTCGTGATAATCGGACCCCTAACAATCCGAAACCTTGCTATCAGACAGGTTTGTAGGAAAAACGAACGGAACCCATGAAAAACAGCCTCAACATACCGACAGCCTTGGATTCTGACTCCGACATGACATTTTATGTCACCAATAAGGATAACGGCGTATTATCTGACTGAACAATCCGACAGATTGGCTACGTTCAGACTGCAGGACTTGATGCTCAATTTGGATTTTTTCGTGAAATTCGATTTTTTGCGAGTTTGTTCACATTTCCAATTAAATTTGACTTGTATATGATCTGCTGTGTGTAATTCATATGCCCGCTGAATATTTGGGTATGCAGCATTAATTGGGCCCAAATATCCGGAGACCAAAAAGTACTATTCAGACCAGTCATACTATAACAACTATAAACAATAAATATTAACAACAAATGAGCCTTCAAGCATCAAGCCCTCCTTGTATCTCGACCTCCGTCTTGCCAATCTGACAGCCTTGCTATCCGACATTAAAAAAAGGCTTTACATTTAGTGTCACGACTGTACTTGATAATCTAGACGTGGTGATACACATTAGCTCATGAAACTTAAATAGATGAAATCCTGAATTACTATAGAAAGTGAAAATAACTTGAGAAAGGGGAACTGAAATTACCTGTATAACTATGTCCATGCTCTTAAAATTATTATTATTGGTATAAAAATAATACTACTATATGAAATATGAAGCTTAGAAACTGGAAGCATTGTTTACCTGAATTCAGCCATCAAGGAAACATAATCAGGGACTCCAGATGTGGCTCTAAAATGCATACAGTATGTGTAGTAGGAAAAATGTGCGGTTAAGTAAGCAAGCAGTGGTAAAAACACAATTGCATGATATGAATTGAAGAAAGTATGCAGTGGAGACTGTAAAACTCCAAATTGACTCACATAATTAGTTTGTCAAACCTAAAAAATACAGCGGAGCTGCATGTAGATTTGTTATTTGCTTCTGCAGTTCATCTTGTCAGAATATGCTGCTGAGCATTATGGGAATTGCTTGGATAGCAAAAAAAACACCGACTGTGAAGAAGACACCACTGTTGATTCATCATTATTCTTTTCTTTCCTTTCTCTCGAACCGGCTTGCTTGGGTGTCTTGGTCTGTGTAGAACCACACATTGCTAATTAATCCCTGACGCTGAGTCGAGCGTGGGGAGATGGTTCGGGACAGCACCGTGCAAAGTGGGATCCACAGCACTGAAATGAAGCCTGACAGGTAACTGTGTCCCCAATAAAAGCCACTGCATGCATGCTGGAACCAGCCGCAAGGGGCATTTGTTTGGATATCACAAGCAATACTTGCTGACTGCTCCCTTTTCCTAATTGGTATGGAATTTAAAGGAGCCTTCCAAGAGGTGTCATTGTTAATTATACTTTGGGCCTTACAGCATCTTCTTGTCGAATTTTTTCTCATTTTAAAAAAAGCCTGGAGAGAGGGACAGATTGCAAGCCACAGTCTCTATGTTCAGTTAGTTAAAAGAGGAGAAAGGCAGTCTCCAAAATGGCCAAAATTAATTGTTGTCACAAATTGCCAGCTCAGCGTGCTCGATTCAGGCAAGACTCTATAATGAATGTTGCACGAACAGGAGATGAACTGAAGTTCTTGCCTATTTGGTAATGTGGAAACAAATGGTTCTCTTCCTCTTGTACACAATCATTCTCTGGCATTTCTGTGGCTATTTGGCTCAGTGTGTATTCTGACTTTTTTTATGGGAACTGTTGCTCTTTGTGTGCATGTTCCTCCTCTCCTTTCCCTTGCTCCCTTTGCTGATTGCTATTCGTGTTTGAGAGCCCTAGAGCTCAAAGAGTTCAGTCTCTCTTGTCCACAGTGGTGAGAAGAAGAGTGAGGAATTAGGAATAGGAGTCATAGAATTCATTAAAACAGATACCGAGAAGTTCCTACGAGCTAGTTTATACATCTGATAATAATAATAATGGCTCCTTTACATTAAAATACCATCCTGTGATCGTATTCATCTGAAACAGGTTGCTTGAGGTAGCAACCTTGATCACATTATTTTTAGACGACAATTTTGACTTGCATTCAAAGTAATTGTATAATAAAAAAAAACTGCATCGTGTGTGTTAGTCACTTGCGTGTCATCGTACAGCCTCAAGCTTAATAGTATGCTTTGTCTCAGTTGTTCAAGCTCTTTACAGTTTGACGACATGGGACCAATTTAGTACTGTCTACCCATCTGCAAAATAGTACACACATCACAAAGAAAATAACTAATGAATATATTTAAATATACATTTTTTTTTTGTCTTGCATATGAGCCATTGTGGTAGAAATGACAAAAAAAATGCTTTGATATTAATATTTGTCCTTTGCCTTCAGCTGTTTATATCTACAAGGAAACTCACTGTAACAACCATTACACATTTTTGAAATAATAAAATATCTGTAATTCCCAAATGCAAATTGTCTCGTGGTCTGCAAATTCAGTATCGGGGCCTTGATCCTTTAAGACACACTAATACGCAAAAGAAATGCACGAAACCATATTAAAGATTACAAGGCAGCATATATTCTCACTCGTTATCTCTCTCCAGTCGTACATGTGAACATGCAAGCGCGCACGCACACACACACGCCTACACACAACCACTGGAAAAGACACTCTGGCAAATATTGTTTACTGATATGCGGATTGGGTTTAAGAGCGGAACGCTGAGCATTTCAATCTAAACAGTAAACACTCTTAATTGGATTGTGTGCTTATGTGCTTTGATGTGAATCCTCTAAGGACTGTATATTATTAGGCCTAATTGATTCTGATACATATTTACACGAGTTTGGAAAATTAGCCCAAAACAAATGTGAGTGGTTTCATCATGAATCCAAACAGCGGAGCGTTATTACACGCCACCTCTTGGTCGAAACAACCATTATAGGAACACTGTGTCGCTTGCGGTGTCAGAGTTCATTTGGCTTCCCGGCGCTCTGTCTGTGTCAACATCTTGTGGAAGTGACACCGCGGACCTCCCCGCTCGTCACAAATGAGGCCCGGAGGAGGGCGACGGGAGCCGAGGGAGGGGCCTCGACAGGTTCAGAGGTGGAGCGCTGACCCTCTGTTGCTGACCTTGTATACCAACACCTGCCTCCGGAGGATGTGTGTCAAGTGATTCAACCTCTTCAATATGAGATATATATACAATAAGTGTGCTTTGGAGTGCTAACGCCCAACACGATCGCTCTACCGCAGTGTGTATCAGACGGCGTGAATGTGTGTTTAAAAAGTCAAACAGCAAAGTTCAAGACTAGTCCATCTTTAACAATAGACAGATGGTGTTCCGAGTGCAGGGGCAGAGGATTAGGTCTGTAGGTTGATTGAGGGTTGGTGCCACTTATTGCCATCGCTCCCCCTCTGGGTGACAGCGCGGTGGGAGAAATAACACGAGCTCCTCGGCCAAAGCGGGTTTCACATCACCTGCAATTTGAATTCCATTACTTGGCATGCCACACTTCAAATAAAGCTCGGGCCTATTAATTACCAAAGTATGGGTTCAGGGTAAAGGTGAACTTGCAATTACAGAATTAAATCAAGCCCCTGTTTAGCTTGTCAGTCCTGACAGAAATAATTTGGGTGAATTATTAAATGCTTCCACTTGCTCTCACCTGCTTCATTGTTGCCTCAGACATACCTAGCTGCAAAAAAAAAACCCAACCGTTCCTCCTCTGTCTAAAATCCAACAGTTCATTGTGCTTAAAAGTACTGTACGTGTTTATGAGAAACAGAAGAAAAACCCTCACCGCTGTTGTGTACGTTTTGACGAAAGAGGTCACCCTTAATGAGATCATTTTAAATTTGTGGCGGTTATGGTAATCATCAAATTGCAAGGTCCAGTGAATTCAAAGTTTTAATTAGCTACCTGTTTGGATGATGTAAAGTTCTGATGTGACGTGATAATTATTCTGGGATCGTAAAATACATGCTGTTAGAATTACGCACCGAGAGGTTTTTGTAACCCTGCACACAGCCGACGCTGCCAGGCATCACAGAATTACAAGTTTGTATAAAATTGCACTAAACCATGATGTTTGCATGACTCACGCTGCAGGTTTTAAATGCCTGTTTTACATGTCTTAAATGAAAAATATCAAAATGCCTTTTTTTTTTTTTTTTGCGCTTCAATTCTGCTGCTAGCGAGCATTTTAACTAATTTCCTATAATGAAGCAATTTGCCAGTGGCTGACTGGATTCAGTGGTTGAGTTTTGGTCCCTGTGACAACCAGCTGTCGGTAATTAGTAAATCAAGCCAGGGTGAGGTTTTAGGCGGTCCGAGTGGCTGCAAAAGAAGTCAAGAGTGACAAGTGTTTCAGTAATTGTGCTGTGATGAAGTTCATGCTGACATAACTGCAGGGATGTGTGTACCTCTGGCGTTTTTGCTCAGGTATTTTAAACCTGAAGGTTTCCTGTGGTTTAAAAAAGAAAAAACAATCATAGCTGCTCAGAGCTGTACTGTTGAGCTTACAGTGGTGTGTTTTTTGTCTTTTGCAGCACTATTGTGCTCCGCTCTGTGTCAGCTGGAGGTGTGTATTGTGCTAAAACAGCGAGAGGTATGTGGTGTGCTTTGACTGATGTTACTGCTTTCTTATAATTACCAATTAGTGGGTATATTTGACATTTCAAAACAAAGTAGCAGCAGAGAATAACTACAGTTTACTGAATATTTGTGCATGTTGTTCTGCTGCAGCCCGAGCAGCTGCCTTGGGTTTGGATTATCCTGGAGTCCACGGAGCTCCTGATTTCTTTGGACCGCCTCACCATGGAATGCACCCTCAACCTTATGATAACAATGAAGTGGCTGAACCTATTGTGGCCTCCTACAGGCATCCAGAAGGAAACCTCTTTGATAAAACAATATATGAACAAGCTTACCCCGAGAGATCTGACAGATTCTTACTGAACCATGGCTCCTACATGCCACTTCAAAGTAAATACACCACCGACCAAGTGCTCGGCGTTCCCAGAGGACAGTCAGTTAGTAACCACAAGTCCGGTTTTGAGGAGGTCAAGCATGTTGCCCTGCCAACACTGGCTCAAGCCCCTGGCCAGTCTGACCTTGTGAATTGGGATCCTCAGGGTCACAACGAGCCGCTCTCATTTGTCTACAATGAGCATGACCTTGTTGTTGATGAGCTTGCCCCAAATAGACATGGCATGTCTCTGAGTGGACTCCCCCTTCCCCAAAGCTTGGGTCATGGCGCCTACCAGAGGGGTCTAGCCGGGCACGGCCTGGGGAGAGAAGTCCCTGTCCTTGGTTCATCCCGTTTTGTCAAAAAAGGACGCGCCAGAGCGAGGATGAGCCAAGGTCCAGTGTTTGGTAGCTGGATAATGTCTCCTGGCCGTCATGCTCAGTATCGGCACAGAAGTCTCAATGTCAAACCGTTCGTTCAAGGTAATGCTGTTCTTAGACGTCTGAAAAAAACCAAATCGAGTCTAGTTAGACTAAAGCTATGAACTGAAGGGCCTGACACATAGCTTGGCTGTCTTGTCAGATAGCATCCCTGTGACAAGTTCTCACAGTTAACAGGCAAGCATTTTGATAAGGAATAAACAGTATGCATTTAGAATCTGTTTTGTGGTTCTCCTTTGCTTTAGGGGAGAGGAAAAAAAGTAATGTCCAACTTATCTGTATACATGCTTCTGAATTGTTGCTTGCTCACCTGTAACTCCAAAACAAGTCACATCATACATTATCTTTTGAATATAAAATCCAGAAATGGTTCTAATTCTCAGTGCCTCTCCTTTTTTTCCCCCTGCACATCATAAATGACATGCTGAGGTGTGGATGTTACCAGAGTGCCATCTGTTGGCTCTAATGGGTAGAGATCCTTCTGGCTCACATTGTTTCACACAGGTGCTGCTTAACAGAAGGTCAGCCTTTGACAAATCCCATAATCTGTTTACAATCTGTTGTTTGCAAGTACTACTAGTGGCTATGGTAATTTCTCCAAATAGCCTTGGTCTTTTAGTGATGCCGTGTTTTACTAGTG
Source organism: Stegastes partitus (assembly GCF_000690725.1). NCBI lineage: Eukaryota > Metazoa > Chordata > Actinopteri > Pomacentridae > Stegastes > Stegastes partitus. The sequence continues at coordinate 254,709 of NW_007578461.1, forward strand.
GTTTGGCATCTCTACAAGAAAAAAAAAAGATTAAAATGCAGCTTTGGAGCTTGAGTTAGGGTCGCTGTTGTCAAATATTGCAGGTTTATCTTTGAGCTGATTGTTTTTCTGATGCAGAACACGAACTGGAAGTACATTTTCTACACATGATTAATGGAAGAAACGTTTCACATTTCTACCCCCGGCTTTGATTGCTCACTGAAAGAGAGTTTGAGCGTGTGAAACGGTAGGCGGATAAGGTTATCCACTGATCGACCCATAAATCAATCAATCAGGAGGCAGAGAGCGAGTCGGTTATGAGCGCTCATCCAGAACGCGAGAAAAAAAAAAAAAGAAAAGGAAATGAGTGACAGAACAAAGTCAACCAATCAACTGTTTATGGGGAGCAGGAAGGAAGGCAATCAAGAGTGGCCATACATCATAAAGGATGGCAGGTTGGGCCGAGAGAGAGAGGACCGTAAGCAGCGGGCGGTGAGTTTTGAAGCCCACCTGGAGATGGCAGATTTTGTGTTTTCAGTTTAGTTCAAGAAGTAGAAAAACACACAGGCCTCAGCTAGTCTGTACTGTCACTGAATGCGACACACACACTTGCTATGAACCCTTGTAATTGTTTGCTTCCTTACCCTCGATCAATGATTTAATGACCCCTTGTATAGCTCTAAAAGTGAGCGCAGGTAGAGGAATCTGTGTGTAAATGAGACGAACCTGAACTGTCTGACAAAAATAAGACAGATTTTTACACAAATAGAGCAGTATAGCCTAAAAAGTCAATAGTATTCATGACACCTTTAGAGATTAGGTTCATTTAAAGTAAACTAGTTTAATTAACAGTGATTTCATAGGTTGTAATTTGTGCTGCTGTATTCATATTTATTGTTTTTGCCTATTCCAGGAGATCACCAACACTTAGAATCAATGTGTGGACCTGTTGGATGGGGCATTACGAGGTGTCTGGACCCCCAAGACGGCCTTAAATCAACACATCCTAGACGGCCTCAACACCTGAGCAGGTATTTATTGCTAGGGCTATTGTATTGAATTATATTTCACACATTTTCATTCACACACAGTGTTATTATCTGCACGACTGAATTCGCACAAAGTCCATTCGGTGCTGACTTTAGAGCTACCCATTGTGTATGAAGTTTTGTCTGCAAACCCTTTTGCTTGGAGTCTATGCTCTTTATCAAGTCTGCTGCAGAAAACGTTTCGGCACGCTTGAAAAATGTGCACGCGTTGGTCGCTGCTTTGTTTTCTGAAAGTGGCAAATGAAACAATACACTTTCTAAATAGCTCTGCGGTCATGTTAGCAGCTTTACCGGGAACATTTTTTTTAGCAATGACCAGCAGCAAATAATAAATAACGGTGCAGGCCGTACAAACACACCAGCAGTCAGGGGGCTTTATCTTTGAATAAAGCTTTTAGCCTTCTGGTTTCACAGACTGGTTCAACAAAACAAGGTCTTCTTTTTTTTTTTTAGTGCAAACCTGGAGGATTGTCAGTGAAGTTACTTGCGTTCTTGGAATCATCATGATCTGCTAATTTCTCCTTTACTCCAGAAAGGGAAATCTTTTTCTCCATTACATTTACTTAATGAGCATAGTTGCTGCTTTTTTTGGAAACATTCAGGTTTATAAATAAGACGCTAAAGCAGTATTTTATGACCCATTCTCACCATATAACTAAAGGGATTAAAATCAAAAAAAGCAAGCGACATTTCTGTTACGTCTCTAAATGCCTTGAGATGACGATCGGTATTGCTTACTACTGTTTGTCATGTAAATTTGTGGTAATGATCTTTTATTATTGTGCTGCATGAATAAAGATGACTTAATGACCTCAGTGAAATATTTACCCCTACCCACAATGATTGCCAATTACACTGCAAGATTGCAAAAACAATCCCTATAAGCTCAAGCCATCTATAACATTCACTTTAGGTATGTTGTTTTGACTTTTCTTGTCTTCTCCTTGTGAAATACTGCTTAGTTTCACTTCCTCACGTCCCTGAAAGCTGATCAAACGAATCAGTCTCGGTAGAAACGGACATGGCTTTATTTAAAAGAGTCGTAAAGCAAAAGTTTTGGGAATCGCTGTTCTTTTTTTTTCTTTTTTTTCAGCTTCACAAAACCTTACAGTATTTATTATTTTTGATTTCATCCTAATAAATCTTTTTTTTTATCAAAGCAGACCTCTTTTAAAGCAATACTGATCGTCCTCCTTTTACACAAGCTCGGAGAATATGGCGGTTATATGAGAATGTGTATACGTGCTCGTGCAGTTTGTAAAGTGTGTGTTTGGTTTCTTCTTCCCTCCTCTTGTTGTCCCGCATGAGGCTCTCAGTGAGCCCACTATAGCCTGCCAGCACAACTGACCTGTAGTAAGGGGGAAATCAATAGTCAATTCCATTTTGCAGCCAGCGTGTGACAGGTACTAGATAGGAGTGGATTGGGTGCATGTAAGGAGCAGGAGCGTAAGTCGGAGCTTGTCTGACCCTCTTCTCTCTCTCTCTCTCTCTCTCACAGGCTCACTGGACCAATCCTCATGGTGGACCCAGCAGTGAAGTGCAAGAGGCCACGCTTCCTCGGTGTACTACAACTAAGGGGTATGTCGGCGCATTGCATTAAGCCCTGTGAATGTTAATTACAATGGTGCTCATGACTGCATGGACAATCCAACTTGCTTACACATTTCT
>NW_007578461.1:258634-261014 GCF_000690725.1 Stegastes partitus
CACTCGAGCTTCTATATATGATTGTACCAGTGATGGTGGGATCTGAAGTCATGCACATGCACCTTCCACATTACCGACATGTGAGTCCCCATCCTGGAGTTTTGAGCAGCTGGTCAAGTCAAGATCTTTACTACATAACACTGCATGCATCTCATCAGTTTGAGTTGGTCCACCACTTTTGTCACAATAACAATTAAAAAGCCTTTTATTGTGATCTCCAGACTTTCCCTTTTAGTGCCACTGTTTTTGGTTTCTCGACGACTGTTAGATGGATTTCCTGGCGCAGACGGATCCCAGAGACTAATGACTTTTGTGACCCCATACTTTTCTTGAACCGTCACTAGCAGGAGAACACACAGTCAATCATGTCCCAGATTAATTGTAATGATTTTTAAGCCCTGTACGCTCACACAGGTGTTTCCAGCTGGTTATGCCTCTGCTTAATGTGATGCTGGCTCGAGCTATGACGGGAATCACGTCAACTCCGTTAGTCGTCCTAACCTGGCTGTAAAAGGCTGTAAATGCAAATTTCGACTTATTTCGATTTATTAATTCTTCTAAGAGCCTTCAGCCTCCTCCTTAGAGGATGCAGTCTTCTCAGCTGTACTGGAAATTGATTATTTGATGATTTAAAGCTTTGGTAGGAAGAAGAAGAAGAAAAAAAAAAACAAGTGGACAGTAAAGATCAGTATGAAATGTATTTATAATAGACTCTTTTAAATATTTCCATATTTATTTAAGACATATAGCATATTTTATGGAGATTTTTACAAATTATTCACAACACACATTGTTGTCCAGACTTTGGCATCACTTTGATAAGTGCAGTCTTTACCTCACATTTTAGATCTAAATCCACGACCCAACGTGCTTTTTGTATAAAACGTGTTTTTCTTTGCCGCATCTCATTTAAGTCTATCAGTCTAATGCCTGATGTTGAACTTTCAGACAGATGGTCTCACATTAATTTCACGCACTCTTTCATATGATGCAAAATTCGGTAGGATCAGTGACTCCAAGCTGCCCACTCCCCGAGGCAGCGAAGCAACCCCAAACCATAACCTTTCCACCACCATGAAAAGCCTTCTTTGGTCTGAACCAAACAGGACAACTGTCACCGTGGCCAAACAACAGCTTTGATCCGGAGGCCTGATCTTCTCCAGTATATTCACAGGCAAGCAGCGGTCTGGCATCAGTATTTTTAAGAAATGCATTAATGCAAGCTTATTGGGTATGCTAATTGAGTGCAGTAGCGGGGTGGCATTGTGCGAGCAGAAGGCACTTAAATATTTTTAGATTTGAATGTAAGCATTTATGGTAGCAGAAACCGTGATTACAGCAGTCGCGGTGACAGTTAACCACGGTTGTTCTCTGTGTGGCGGCAGATGGCTATGAGTTGATATTTCCAGCAGTGACTAATTTGGGGTTAGTCACATCTCTAATGTGAATAAGAATCTAAAGAGGAGACAGCATTCTATTAAGTACAGTACAAGAACCGTAATCAAACCTACCGAAGCTTCATCAGTTCAACTTAGCTTCGGGGGCCATCAGCTAATTTTACTGCTCACTGAAACGTAGCATGTAATACCCGGTGGATGGAGAACGCTTCGTTCATTACTGCTGATTAGGAAAAAAAGATCAAGCAAAATATGTCAACTCATGATAACCAGTTAATGCGTCTTTAATTAGCGCCTGCTTTTCTTTTCTCCCGTTGGTTTCTGTTCAAAAAAAAAAAAAAAACAACCTACCACTGTGTGCATTTAATTCCTCCTCCAGCAGCCTTTTGATTAACAGTTAGCTCCCATTATGCTTTTGAGGGCAGTAGAGTGACCGAGCAGGGATGCAGCCGTTAGATTAAAAGTTGAGTGGGTGAGCTCACTGGCTCGCCTCGTGCACCATTTGAAATGAGTCCTCAGCTTCAGAATCATTTTACGATTTAATAAGCTAATAAACGTGATATGGCGACTAGTTTCGAGTGCCCTTGGGGGGGGTCAAGGCACAGTTTACAATCCCATTTAGGAGCTTGTTCTATTACCACGCCGACAAAGGCTTAGACGGGCTTAGAGAGGGAGATGACTGCATTTTGAAGCAGCCTCAATGATTCAGCACATATGCTACTTGAAAGGTCACATTCAACACGGAGGGGTCAGCCTGAACCAGAATTACCGCCTTCTTATTGCAAGAAGGCTCCCTGGAGCCACATGACGGGGCATTTGGCAGCTGCTATATTAGCATCTTGTAGGAAAGCTATTGAATAATTGCTGAAATATTTCCATAGTCTCATCCAAGCAGCAAGGTCACACACCTCACCTGTTTACAAATTGACATTTCATTCCTTTAAGTTTAGGCATAATGAGCGTCCCCATGGGCTGCGAGGTGG
>NW_007578461.1:261916-274422 GCF_000690725.1 Stegastes partitus
CATTTTCCTTCCCTTAACAGGGCCCCACCAGTCATGTGTTTCTTCCTGAAAAATAGCGAAGTTTCACAAATTCAAAACAAGGATGTTGCTGCTGTGGCTGCTGCTGCTGCTGCTTGGCTAACACACACACACACACACACACACACATATGTCCTCCAATCTGAGCTGCTTTGAGCCGCACTGTTTCATCTGGTGCTATCAGGGCTGATGAGAGCCTCTTGTCTTTCTGGGTCTGCTGCAGCTGCTGTGTGGTGAGTGGCAAGCCTCTCTGATGGCTCTCCTTTATCTTCACATCAAGCGATTTGCTGGGCCTTTCATTTTGATACTTGTGCCAGATTGAAAAGGAAAACTTCACAAAAACTAGTTTCGGAATGACACCGGTTCAGGCTGGATGGTTGCATCCTCATCCAGAGCTGTGGACCACTCAACCTAATTTCATTTAAAACACACACTTGATCTGATTTTTCTGGTCACTCTGTGTTGTACTTGTGCCATTTATCATACTTTGGTGTTTAAATGCCTAACACTGGCAGCACATTTTTCTTTAAATATTTAGGATTTAAAGAGGAGTACAAAGATACGATAGTACTTCGTGGAGGTACTAGACGCTTAACAGGGTAAATGTGTAAAATTATAACTCACTAGACCCTTCTAGTAAAGGTTTTTCACCTTAACATTTAATAGGGAAAGCATTTTAAGTTTTTATTTTATTTTTTTTAGCTTATTTAAATCAGTTTCGTGAGCTGTTGTGAATGTTTTCACTTTGGACGTAGCGTACAGATTGATGTTCTGATGATCCATTCAAAAAGAGGAACATGAAACTGGGTTCTTAGATTTCGGGAGTTTTACAACTGCTGACACAGAAGGTCACCATCTCTGAGCCTAAGAGAATCCTTCTATAATTAATAAGCGTTCGGGATACAAAGAGAAATTCTTTAACCCTTTTTAAATTCCTTATTGAAAGCGAGAAATAGGACGAGAAAGGGGAAACCGGCAGAGTTTGTCATTGCACTTTGTCTGAAGGATATTGCTAAATCCTGAAAGGTGGGCGTTTTGTAACCCTCCCGACAGCAACGGGAAAGGAAATGTACAGAGGCTGAAGCAAAACATCTCTTTGCACATAGCGACATGACTCACTGAGACATGAAAATGAATCCCGATGGCGTGTTCCCATCTACAACAACACAACTGGTCAACACACACAAAAAAAGAATAGCCAGACTTAATTTATGCTGTCTCTATTTTAAGTATGTCATTGCATTTGTTTATAAAAATGCACTCCAAGTTTAATACGCTCGCCAGCTCTCCCCCCCTTTCTCCCTCCCTCTCATTCACTCAATTGCCTTTTGTCAGAGCCACAGGCAATTACCTATTAGTAGTAAGCAGATATTTAAAAAAGGGAAGCAGGGGAAATGGGGGCCCTTTTTGCACATTGCTGATAAGAAACAGTGGGAAATTTCATTTTTTCTCTCACAGAGAAATGCAGAATTCACCGAAATAGTCGCTCATTGTGGGCTGAGGACGGCGACCAGACAGCTTGAGTGATAGACACAAATTATAAGTAATACTTCCTCATCTTATGGGCTTGTTGCAATTTCTCAGTCTAGACTTAAAGTTTCTGCTCCGAAGGTACGAGGTTGTTCCAGACCAGACGTACTTAGAAGATTGGATTAACGGAAATCTAATAAAAATTATTTCAATTTGCGTCTTCGCCCTCAAGAATAGATCGAACCGAACTTTCAAGAGACTGTTGACAATAAAGACGTAGATATTGGAAACAGTGGATTTTTCAGTTTGTCATCAGAATCAGGAAGGGGGGCCGTGACGTGGCGTTAAAAGACCACAGGAAGTTTCGCAATGCTGTGGTCTCATTTACTGGATTCCTGTGTGTGCATGTATCATGTATGTGTTGCTATGTGTTGCTATGTGTGTGTGTGTGTGAGGACGTCTGTGTATCTCTGATGGAGAAATCAATAAAGGTTATCTGCCACACTGTCAGATAACACACCAGAGCTTTCCTTCCTGTTGCGTTCCTCGCAGTACTTAATGATTACGCATTTAGGATCTAATGATGGTATCAGTTAGAATTATTACTAACATTAGGTAATGAATTTGAAGCTTGATTTACTGAAGGGAAAACAATAAAACTTGATTCTGTACATGAAATGTGACACGTTTAATCGGCTCTTCTTGGTGTAAATCGAGTCATCGTTTGCAATTTATAAGTAAGTAGTCTGACATTAGTTTTTTGTTTTTCTTAAACTTTCCACAAGACAGTTAAAAATGTTTACAGCAGTTTTCTAGAGGACAAATCTTTAAATTATTCATTTACCAACTAATTAAAATGTACTGAGTAATTTGAGAAACTGGTTTTCTCAGTTTTTATGTTTGTTAAATCCCGGAGAGGGCTGCGCGGTGGAGCGGTGGTTAGCATCGTTGCCTCACAGCTAGACGGTCGCCGGTTCGCGTCCCGGTGAGGACACCCGGGATCTTTCTGCGTGGAGTCTCCATGTTCTCCCCGTGCAGCGTGGGTTCTCTCCAGGTTCTCCGGCTTCCTCCCACACAGTCCAAAAACATGTTGAGGTTAACTGGTGATTCTAAATTGTCCGTAGGTGTGAATGTGAGTGTGCTTGGTTGTCTGTCTCTAAGTGTAGCCCTGTGATGGACTGGTGACCCTGAGTCAGCTGGGATAGACTCCAGTCCCCCAGCGACCCTAGTGAGGATTAAGCGCTGTATAGATAATGGATGGATGGATAAATCCCAGACACTACAAACTGATCCTGCAAATAAAACAGTTGTTTTTATAAGTGAAATATGTTGTGAAACGTGTAAAAAAAAAAAAAAACAATTGCATGCATCAAATCTCATTGAACCTGCTGTTTTTTAGAGGAAAACCACATTTCACATGTGAATCTCAACACGAAAAATACTTGAAAACCACATTTACATACATATATCTATGTGTGATTAATTTACTTGTGCTTTTATTGTCAGGTGCAAAATTGTTATTTTTTTTATTAGCCAACCAAATCAATTAATGCTATCCGTCTTTCCTTCCACACAGCACTGAGATATGACCATGCTGTAAAGATCTGAGTCTTGTTGGGGATGTTTTGTAAGCCAGCAGCCAGCTATCTGAGAATTTAAACCTTCCATGCCCGTGTAATGGTGAGTGTTTCATAAACACAGTGCTCACAATTTATTTCAATTTCCCTCACACCTGTGCTCGTATTGTGATGTCCCAAATGATTCTTGGATTTAAAAAGCAGGTTGTTGACTTAATACCAGAAGTACAATATGCTGGGGAAATTGCTTCCATCTGCTTAAACCCCCCCTATTTTCTACCTAATATACATATATGATCAATCAACTGTGGTGCCCAGTTAGCTTTCAACAACTAGCAAATACTAATTTCCCTTGGAGGAGTGAAGCAATTTCGCCCATCTAATAGATCAGCATAAGAGGACAAATACAGTACCAGACAGCTACTGGTGATATCTATTTATTTTGTCTACAGAGAATCTAAATTTCATTTTTATCAGCTAGCAGAGCTTTAAATGTTGCATCTCCTGTGTAATCACATTGCATAAACGTTGAGCCAAGCTGCCAGGAATATGGCTTTTTATTATTCCTGAGTGTGTCATATGTCAGCGGTGGGATTTGTTCCGTATGTGCTCGACAGACACAAACAGCACTGCAGGTTTATTCTGCTGCTAGAGTTCTGGGAAGAAGTAAATGCATGCTGTTTATACTGAAATATTATGGAGATCACATCCAAACCCCTTGGAAAAAAAAAACCCATGCTGATGATGTGTTTTGAAGCGACAGACGTTATCGCTCTCAATTTCTTCCCTTCACGCAAATGCAGCGTGTCGCTTCGGAAAGAAATGGCAATATTGTTTTGATAGGGCACGAATGTTTGTAATTTGAGAATAAGGCATTTCATTTTGGTTGCTTAACAGGTTTTATCATCATGATATCCACGTGGGTAGTGATTGTCGTGGCGGTGGCATTTGCGAATGCGACGAGGAGTGGTGAGTCTGAGAATGAAATGGAAATACCTAACCTGCAATTACCAAGACAGCTTTTATTACACCTTTGCTTTCTTTGCCTAGAAGATCCATTTTTTCTAGAGGATGACGTGCAACCATGTGCGACGGTCCAGATGTCCAGCTCGGTGGTGCTCATGGGGTCACCCGTCACGGCAATCTGTGTCATCAGAGAGGACTGCCTTCTGGTCATCGGTCAAGCTGTCCGGATAGAGTGGCGCCTCGACGATCGCTTTATTCCCAGCAGCTCCGCCGCCAATGAGAGCGCCAGAGTTTCTGAGGCTGTCATATCAAGCTTCAATCACTCCAGGGCGTCCCTCACCTGCTGTATCCAATCCTCTCCCGCTCAAGTGGTGGCAGGAGTGGAGATCCGAGCCGGATGTGAGGAAGAGTTAATGTTCTTTCAAGTGTTTGTTCGCTGATCAGATGAACGCACCTGTGCTGCTTGTTTGTGCGTCTCCAGTGGCAGGAGGGGAGAAACATAATTGGGGATGTTTGGCAGTTTTTAAAAGCAGAATTTATTATGTTTGTTGGAGCTCAGTGTAAAAAAAAAAAAAAGGGAAAGTAAAACCTCAGTACTGAACATTTTAATTAACATGAAACTTAGCAATTTTTCTGTTATCCAATCTAACTGATGTGACACACTTTAATAGATCTTTGGACAGAAACATATTTTAGAACCGAACTGGAAGTTTATATGAGAAGATAAATATATTACATTAAAAAAAAACAAGCAGCTTTTCAATTTTGGCTAATTATAAACTTTTTAAATTAGTAGTTTTTGTCCAGATATACAGCGAAGTAACACTTTTTATGCCAACATATAACTGATTTGCATCACTAGATTATATTTAGTTTTATTACATTTATTTATTTGGAGCTTGTGCAGAAACAATAAATCTCCTGCAAAGAGACGGGATGTGTTGCACCAGACTTTCTATTAACATTACTATGATTAATTCAATAAGTTTTGTTTCACATTAATTAAATACTAAATGTTATCGCACCATAGATCAGCCGCTAATGCCTTAGAACTGCTGGTGCCAGTAGACTGAATTCACAAACCAGCTGGAAAAGCATGACAGACACCTTCAACAGGTCCATTAAACAAAATAAATAAATGAAATCTTCTTTTTTTTTTGCATCTTTAGATCCACCAGAAGCACCACAAAATCTCAGCTGTCAAACAAACCTCACCGCCAACACCATGACCTGTAGCTGGGACCCTGGGCAACGGGAGACCCACCTGCCCACAAACTACACCCTCTACACTGAGATACAGTAAAATGTTCTGCCCGCAAACAAGAACTCACTTGTGGGAACTCACTTGCCCATTTTGGTGTCAGTTTAGAGTTTCAGTTCCAAAATATGCCAGTGAAGTTGCACAACTAAGTTTCCCACAATATGATTTCGTCATTTCAGGGATTCGCACCAGAATCAAGCTTATGAAGTGCCACCAGGGGTTCAGCATTTTATCATCCCGCGCTCCGACTTCGTTCTGTTCTCTAACATGACAATTTACGTGAAGGCCGAGAATGACCTTGGAGAGGCAACGTCAGCACCGATCATTTTGGAACCCATTAGTGCAGGTAAGAAATGCATATTGTATGTTGTAGATGTGGCGCTGTGGTTAGCATCGTTGCATCGCAGCAAGAAGGCCACCAGTTCGTGTCCCGGTGAGGACACCCGGGATCCTTCTGCGTGGAGTTTGCATGTTCTCCCCGTGCAGCGTTGGTTCTCTCCGGGTTCTCCGGCTTCCTCCTACAAGGTCCAAAATCTTGCTGAGGTTAATTGGTGATTCTAAATTGCCTGTAGGTGTGAATGTGAGTGTGTTTGGTTGTCTGTCTCTAAGTGTAGCCCTGTGATAGACTGGTGACCTGTGGTGGCTGGTGACAATTTCCAGTGGGGGGGTGCAGTCTGCAAATGACCTTTTATTTTAAATTACAATATGAGCAACATCAGGCACAACTATTTACCGGGATGCAAACTGTCTACCCATGAAGGATATTCTAATCTAATTTCACATTATTAAGACTTATCAGAACTAAATTTCAAAACCATTCATCAAACTTTCTTCAACATTTACAGGATCTGTACAAACTCATAACACACAACATAAATACTGAAAAAAACACTATTCAGGGCTCCAGATTAACTCTTTCACTGGTAGCACCAGTACGACCCACTTTCTCCTTTTGTTGCACCTCCCACCTGGTCAAAGGCAAAACGACTTGCTGAACATTTTCTTATCGATAGATGCTACGATTTACTGATGTCCCCTAAACGCCCCACATAGCAGGCTGTGGTAGATGCTGCTTGGTGGCTGTGGTGTGCTTTGACCAACAATGACTTAAAAAATAATAAACTAGGGGGTTCTAATGTCAGATTTGTCCGAGATTAAACCGAGTTACACGTATTCTACACGCGGTCTTTTCTATGAGCGGGAAAACACTCAGTTTTTCACGAGAAGACCTCATTTTTAAGCGCAAATACCGTGGTACACCGAAGTTATGAAAGTCCTACTTTCCACCACTGTGGTCGACACAGCAGCTTCCTGTGCCGGTTACAGCGACACTAATACAGCTTCAGGATCATCAATTCACACACTCTTAAAATAAAGGTCGCAAATGCAATCTGGAGCTATTTGAACAAATAAATGGCTCTTCTCTCTTTCTGCTCAGCAAACTTGTCTATGACTTTTTGGTTGAAGTCACTCATCTCTGTGACCAGTCCTGCCTCCATTGACAGCATGGCCAACGCATTTAACCGTCACGACAGTAGCTGTCATTTGGTAGAAGAGCGACGGGAAAGGCCGCGTGACGGCGTCAGAAAGCACGGTCATAAGAACATCAAGACAAAATTAACTGGCTTACAGTTAAAGTGGACGCACAGAGCTGCGCCCCGTGAGAAACTCTGCAGCTGCCAATCAGAGCCCGGGCTGAGGTCACATGATCATGAAAAGTTTTTCGAGCTACATACACTCTCATGTGGCCGCGCCCCACATCCAGGAAGTGTAAAACTAGTGAACACGCAGTAACGACTAACTTTAAACCTGTTAATAATACAAATATAGTTAATGTGGCAAAAGAATATGAACGTCATTATTAATTTAATTATCATTTTGTTATAATCAATTCAAATTTAATATTGTGTTTGAGAACTACTTTTTATCTGGTCATTAGTAGTGGGCGCCCTGTATGAACCACTGCTGGTGACCTGTCCAGGGTGTCTCCTGCCTTCACCCTGAGTCAGCTGGGATAGACTCCAGCCCCCCATGACCCCAGTGAGGATTAAGCGGTGTATAGATAATGGATGGATGGATGTTTATCACCTCAACTTCTATTACATTTGAATCGCAGAGCTAAATTTAGCATTACTTTTTTTAAAAAAACAGAAATGTCCAGCAACCCAGAAGGTTATTTAACAACAGCTTGCATTCTTCTGAAGGAAAACCGTCACACTTCAAATCTTATCCAACTGTCCTGATGAAAAAAACAGTTCATCTGTTGCACAATTAAAAAGAAGCTTTAATAGCTACATTGAAACTATATATATTTCTGTACTGGTAGCTAGAAATAACACAGCTTATCTTTTTTTTTTTTTGGAAAATGCAAAACAGAACACAGTAGCATTAATGTTGAACAACTGAAAATAATGCATTTTGTTTGTCTTTATTGTAATGCCACACAACTTAGGAAAAAGGATATGTCTTTTTCAGCAACCGTCTTTGTTTGGATTCAGAAAACCTTAAAGTCTGAGTTAAGAAGCTTTTTTTTTTTACTACACAACAAATGGTATATTTGTTCATCCAGATGGTTCGAGCAGCATTTGTGGCTCACAGAAATGCCTTAAGGACTGCTGTAGTCGTTCTTCTGGGTTTCTCAAAGGTCACCTCTTATTTTTCTAAATGTTTGACGCTTGTCGCTGTTACTCAAATATAAAGGTAATGCATGAGCGGAACCAACTCTGGGTCTAATTCGAAAATATTAGTTTTAGAAAAGAAAAAATTAAACAATTGGGGGGGGAAAGCTAATTCTGTTATCTTTTGCTTTCTCGACTGTTTTATTTCAGCTAAGTTTGACCCACCAGAGATCCTGCAAATTCAAGTGATGCCTAAAAGATATGGCTGCCTGAGGCTGAGGTGGAGCTTATCCCCGAACCAGCTCTGGATGCGTAACAAGCATATGAATCTGGAAGTCCGTCTCAGGACTGCTGACAGCAACCAATGGGGAGAATTGACAGTAAGTTCAAATCAATCCACTGTGAAAGCATCTGATGTTTCTAATGTTTGATAAAGTATATAAGCATCAATATGTCCTGCAGGAAGTTCAGTGTTTTTTATCTGGATTCACACTTGTATGGATCGTGTGTTCTGGGACAGGTCTTTGCGAGCCGCCTCAAACCATCGAAACCTTTGGACCAGTGTCGTCTCCGTCACTGGACCCGGTACTTTGCCCAGATTAGAGTCAGATACGAGCAGAGCCCCTGGAGTGAATGGAGCCGCAGCCAGTCTGGAGTCACCTTGGAGAGCGGTAGGTCTGAGATCAATTCAGAGTGACACAATCAGTCGCTTTAACATTTTCCAATCTATTGCCTTTTCTTCCATTTCCTGGTCTTTTCAATATATGCTAATGTCATGTTCTGCGTCTCCCATTGCTTTGCTCTGTAGCACAGGCTGAATTGATGTATTGAGTTTTGTCGCACACTCTCGTAGTGAATCCATAAACCTGTCTTGTATAGAAAAGTTTTACTTTCTAAGGAGTGAGAGGAGAAGTGTAGGGCTTTTGACAAACTGCAATGCTGACAGCCGTCTCTTTCTTTTCAGCTCCCACTGGACGCCAAGACTCGTGGATGAAAGTATCAGGGGATCACATGCCCAAACAACTCAACATACACTTGTTTTGGAAGGTACACACATCACACGCGTTGCTTGACACCTGTCACAAACTGATGTGTTTTCTCTTGTAGTTCTGGTGGAATGTGTGCGGCCTGCCTCCTCACTTTTTTTTTTTCTTCTCCCGTTATAGCCATCAAAACAATTCCGTGCCAACGGCCAAAACGTGTCATATATCGTCTCGGTGCAAAAACTGCCAGGTGAAAAAGGAAAGGTGTGCTCTACAAGGGAGAATCATTGTGCTTTTCAGCTTCCTGGGAAAATGAAGAAAGTGTACCTGAGTGCTGTAAATGCAGCAGGCAGATCCTCCCCCACTGAAGTTCGGATATCCAAACCTACAGGTTACTGACATCTTTAAAATGGTTCAGATAAGATACAGTAAAGTACGGTTTTTTCCAACAACATGCATTCTTTCTTTCTTTTTTCGGTCTGTAGATCGTGCTGCGATATCAGACATCACAGCCATTCCTCATGGTGACAGATCACTACTGGTCCAGTGGAGAAGTGTACCTACTTCTGATCTTGCTGGTTTTGTGGTGGAATGGAAACCTTTGTTGAAGCCAGGGCTCTCTCACATCCAGTTTGAAATTGCCGACAAGAACCAGTCTAGCCTTGTTATTACAGGTATGTTTCATAGTATTTGTATTACATGCTTGAAGATCCCCGTGCTTCTTATTTTACTCACCTTTTGTTTGGTTTTCCTAACCTGATGATCATCCTTAAGGACGAGAATTCAAACAATCTCCGCCGTTCAAGATTTTCTTTTTCCTGTGCGCAACCTGCCTGCACAGTGTTAGGATCTTGTGGGCACTGATCCACTCTAACCTCTTCACTCTCATCAATAGGCAGCTTTGAGCCCTACAAGCCCTATGGGATCTCTGTATATCCTAGGTTTAAGGACGGGATAGGCCTTCCTCAGACTGCTAATGCCTACTTGAGACAAAAGGGTAAGTCACCAAAGACACGAGGAGGATCACACAAAGAGAAAGCAGAGGTGTGAGAGTCAAGCTGCCTCAACTTTGAAGAAGTGAGAAGAGTTTGCACAAGAGTCAAACACATATATATATTGTGCAATTTCTCAGGGAACAGCTGATATGTGATGGAGTAATGCCCTCTTGTGGACAGAAATGAATAATTACCTTTGCTAGCCAGCAGGACTGAAGACATAAGCTGTAATGTATAATGTTAAATTCTGACTGCTCTCTACAGTTTTAATAATCACTTACGACAATATTCCTTTTTTTAAAGCTCCATCCATGGTTCCAAAATTACAAATTAAAAGGACTTGGAATTCACACGTTGAGCTTACTTGGGAAGAAATACCATTAGACTGGAGGAATGGCTTTATCCAGAAGTACAAAATCTTCTACTGGAATGAAAAGGGACCCATCAACAGTAGGTTAAAAATCTTAACTATGCTGTTGTAAAAGTATTTTTTATGAGCTCGATGTTCTCTAATGTCTGACTTTTCTTTCAGTTGTGGACGCTGGTCCAGAGGAGAGGATGGTGATCCTTGAACATATCAACACTGTGTCTCTGTATGAAGCGTTCATGATGGTCAGTACATCTGGCGGGAGCCTCAACGGGTCGACGATTCATTTCCAAATGGAGCCATTCGGTTGGTATCATTTGGTACTGGCTTTATGTATAAGAACTACAAACGAACAAAAGGTGTTTTCTCCAATCGGATGTGTTTTTCTTTTCCCAGATACAGTTGCTGTTGTGATGATTGTAATTGCAACTGGTGTGGGACTGTCGTTGTTCATCATTTTCATAGTCCTGACTTGTTTCTCCAAACACAAAAGGTAAGATCGTTGCCATGGCGTGTTAAGCCATGAGTCTTTGATGGGTTTTTTGTTTTGTTTTGTTGTTTTTTCTTTTTTTCTTTTTTTTTTATATTCCTAACAACTGGCGACCTGTCCAGGTTGTCCCCTGCCTTCGCCCTAAGTCGGCTGGGATAGGCTCCAGCCCTCCCATGACCCTAGTGAGGATTAAGCGGTGTATAGATAATGGATGGATATTCCTAACACAATTTTTGTCTGTTCTTCTACTTCAAGGTTAAAGGGCCGTTTCTGGCCAGCTGTTCCAGACCCAGCTAACAGCAGCATTAAAAGATGGTCATCGGAGTCAACGGAGGTGTGTACAGCTGACATCCACCTGATAAAAGGCTTATTCTGTCTTTTTCAGATGTTAGCTTAAAGCTGCAATAGCCAATACTTCCACATCAACAACAGATCGACTGACTGTGATTAATACAGGGATCTCTAAAATGGATGAACCCCTACAGAGAATCATGACTAACTCCACAGTTTCCCTCAGCTCTATACTAATATTTAAGCATCTTGATTTTCCTTTTCCAGGATACTTATCCTTCCTGGGACAAAGAGGATCCAATATACTTGTCCCACCTCAGCTTCCTGGACCTCCCCATGAAGCCAAGCAAAGAAGAGGACGATCTTTGGTTGAACAGTGCAGAGGACACCAGTGACCTGGGAGAGTCCATTTGTGGTTCACCGTTCATCCCCGGATACTCTGGTTCAAACAGCGACTCTGTTCCTTATGCTACCGTGATATTTTCTAGTCCGTGCAACAGTCCACCTCCCACACAGCCTCCTGTCTACCTGCGCTCTGAATCCACACAACCCCTCCTGGAGGCAGAAGAGTCCTTCAGTCCAAAGTGCTACCAGAATGTGGGGTCTGATGGGATGCCAAGGGAGCAGTGTTTTTTTGGGCCATGCCATGATTGTGTACCCAAAGATGGGCCAGATCCAGTCATTGTTTGGGATGACTTTCCTTTTCTACAAGCATTAGCCATGAATGAGCCTCAAAATGACTAAAAGCGCTTTACAGATTTTGCTAAATGTTCATGTATTTCTGAGCTTGTTGATCCAGCATAGAATACAGCTGTAAATGCAAGCTATAAATAATGCTAAAATCACTTTGATAATGATTTTTGATGCATGTACCTCTCTTTGTAAATACATCACATCTTTCAAAAATAAACTTTTTACAGAAGACAATATATTGATGAAATCATGTTATTGTGGGTTATATGTGGATACTTTTTCATATATTAAATATATATATTAAAAAAAAACTATAAAGACAGAAAAACATTGCTTTATCAGTAAATAATTCACAAGTTAAATCTGAGGTCAGTGAGACGCTTCTGCTGGTCGGATGAGAGACTTATGCTACACTTTGAGCTACTCAGATGTCAGCGTAACCTTTATACATCAATTTAGTTGTATAAAATGCAAGAAATGAATCATGGAATAAGAGATTGGAAAATGTTTTTATCTAGTTAGTTAATGCTAAATACAATACTAGTGTTGTGAGTCATGGACTGATTGGGTTGTTTCAATATCAACCCCAGCCTGAAACCTCGTTGTCTCCAGTATATATACACACTCGTCCTCAAATTTATTCATGCCCTCCCATTAAAGAAAGGGACAAGAACAGCTGTCACTGAAGTAAGTTGAAATTGACAAAAGTAATAATAAATAAAAATGTGATTAAAATTATGTCATTGCTTTTGCTTCAACAGATTTTTTTTTTTTTTT
>NW_007578461.1:278370-318292 GCF_000690725.1 Stegastes partitus
GCTGAAAAATAAATGCACAGACATCTTGTCAAAACTGGCTGATGCATTAGCCTCAAATCCCTGATCATCCTGATTACTAAATACTGAGACAAGTGAACATCATACAAACGAGGCCTTAGACAATATTGCTGCTCTTCCTATATCGCTACTAACACTTCTGGGGTACTTGTTAATAATCTAATTGAAAACAGTGTGACTAGTTTATTTGTCTGATCGCTAAAAACAGACTTAAAGTCTGACGTTCACTAACAGATGTCTCTATAAAGCTTGACATGAAGCCTGTAGAAGAAGTGTGGCTAACACCGTTGAGCTTGGTTTGTGTGGTTGCTTCTCCTCCTTGCATTTGTTTGTCAGCTCAATCTGTTGCAACACCTTCCTTCACTGTCATACTATCTAGTGCATCTTACAGAAGCTATGCTTTCATTTTCCCCTCAAGTCAAGGTACATTTTGACTTGCAGGCCACTTCTCTTCGTGAATATAACAAATGCTGTGTAATTAACCCAACATTCATAATTTATTTGGCAGTTGCTCGTCTGTGGGATATCAAATAAATTGTATTGCTCTGCTGTACATACCTTAAATAGTTAGAAATGGCTCAAGAAAAATGTAGTGTGCCCTAAAACCTTTGAGTGTTGTTGCTACTAATATTAGGTTGCAGTAAGTATTCTCGTTAGCAAAGAGCACTGAGACATCAGAATTAATTCTAAATGCGGTTGGATTTCTGATAGAAGGATAAGGCATCAGTGTTTTAAGGAAATTACATCATTTGCTGTTGATGATATTGTAAACCGCTGTCCTCTCACCATCTGATACGTGCGTAGTTGTGTTTTATCAGGGGTGTGAAGCGGCCATGTTGTGCAGATTATCTTGGTTGTTTTCTTCAAATCGTTTGATAGTCACGCAGCTTAAACTTGCAAATCAATTTCATCGTCATCCTGTACAAGTTTTTCTCACAGAAAAGAAATGCTTCTCCTATAAATGTGTAACACTGTGTACCTCATAAAGAGTAGGACCATCATTTATTTTTTTAAATGGTTCCACTCATTCTTGCAGTGATGTTACAGGAAAAAGAGTTTTGGATTAATTTTAAATGGAGTGAGATGAAATAGCTTGCCGTCATATAAATGGCTTTTTAAAGGCATTTCTTTGGCCATCATACAGCCACTGAGAGTCATTGTTCAGAATATATTACTTTTATATAGCTGTTAATGTTGACATAATCTGGACATACACAAGAATTGTGAGGCTCCCAGCATGCATCTTTGCTAAAACAGTGTCACGGATGTCTTTAATTCTGGGATAACTTTTACATCATGTAGGTTAAACATACCCTTCCCTCCCTATAGTTATATGTCACCATCAGCTTTAACTGGTAGATGCCTTTCTACCATGCATATACCATTCTGTTTTTCATTTACTTGTTCTCTTTTTGGATTAGTCATTTAATCTGCTACACGTGTGTGAATATGCACAATGATTTATTTTGCTTTTTTTTTCTTCTCAGTTTCAGGAAGCTTCGCCATTCCACCACCAGTGAGACATTATGCTCGGGGTCCAAAGATTAAGAAGAAAGGTATTTTATGAAGCACTGGCATCATCAAGCCCTGCTTATACATTTCTAAAATGCTCACATAAGCATTTTGTTTCTTTCAGCTCCTGAGGGCCTGTTCAGCGATCTTGCTCCAACAATGCTGAAGAAGGAATATGCAGATATACCTCTTGCTCAAACGTAAACATACACATGTACCTTACCTTACAATAAGCAAAAGTATCATGTCTATTTCCAGTGTATTATTAATCTGCATTTATATACAGTTGAAAGTAGAAGTTTACACACACAAAAAAAAAACAAGACATAACCTTTTTTTTTTCTCACTGTCTGACATTAAATCAGACTAAACTTTTCCTGTTTTAGGTCAGTTACCAAAATTATTTCTATTTGCTAAATGCCAGAGTAATGAGAGAGAGAACTTTTTAGAGATTTTTTATTACTTTCTTCAGAGTCAGAAGTTTACATACATTTCCTTAGTATTTGGTAGCGTTGCCTGTAAACTGTATGACTTGGGTCAAACGGTTTCCTTCCACCAGCTTCTCACAATAGTTTGATGAATTCTGGCCCATTCCTCTTGACAGAACTGGTGGAACTGAGTCAGGTTTGTTGGTCTGCTTGCTCACGCATTCCTTTAGCTCCGCCCACATTTTTTTCCACCAGATTGAGATCAGGGCTTTGTGGTGGCCACGCCAAAACATTGACTTTGTTGTCCTGAAGCCTCTTTGTAACTAATCTAGCGGCATGCTTCAGGTCATTGTCCATGTGGAAGACCCATTTGTACCCAAGCTGTAGTTTCCTGGCTGATGTCTTGAGATGTTGCTTCAATATTTCCACTTAACGTTCTTTCCTCATGATGCCATCTATGTTGTGAAGTGCGTCAGTCCCCCCTGCAGCAGAACACCCCCACAGCATGATGCTGCCACCCCCGTGCTTCACAATAGGGATGGTGTTCTCAGACTTGCAAGCTTCCCCCTTTTTCCTCCACATGTAACAATGGTCATTATGGACAAGCAGTTCAATTTTAGTTTCATCAGACCACAGGACATGTCTCCAGAAATGAAGCTCTTTGTCCATGTGTGCATTTACTAACTGTAATCTGGCTTTTATTATGTTGCTTTTGGAGTAACGTCTTCTTCCTCTCTGAGCAGCCTTTCAGTCCATGTCAGTACAGGACTGGTTTCACTGTGGATAATGACTCTCTGACCAGCTTCAGCAGCATCTTCACAAGGTCTTTTGTTCTGGGGTTGATACGCACATTTCACACCAAAACTCTTGATCTCTGGGGCGTAGAACCTGTCTCCTCCCTGAGTGGTATGATGGCTGGACATTCCCATGGTGTTTATCCTTACATGTAACTGTTTGAACAGATGAACGTGGAGCCTTCAGGCATCTTGGTTGATCTCTTTAGAAGGAAGCAGTGTGTTTGAGCTGTGCCTTAAAATACATCCACAGGTGTGCCTCCAATTAGCTCAAATGTTGTCAATTAACCTATTAAAGCTTCCAAAGCCATGACATCATCGCTGAGCTTTCTTAAATAGTTTGAAAGCATAGTTAATCTTAGTGTATGTAAACTTCTGACTTTAAAGAAAGTCATAAAAAATTCTCTCTCCCGTCATTTTGGCATTTATCAAATAGAAATCATTTTGGCAATCCTACCGTTTAGACTGATTTAATGTCAGACAGCGAGATGAAAAGGCTTTTATGTCTTTTCATATAAACTTCTGGTTTCAGCTGTATCTTATAGATTGATCATTCTGTCTTCTAATTCCACAATATTTTCATTGAACAGGACCGACGATCTCGTTAAACGACTTCTTTCATTGGAGATGGCAAGTAATGTAAGTCGTCACGTCCCAACGCAGTGCTTTGTCGTGTTTAACCCTGCTTTGTTTTTATTTTTCTGATGATTGCTTCTCTAGAAATGTACATTGATACGCCAATTTCAGAAAATACAATCAGAAACGAGTAGCCTAAAATAATAACCAGTAATACTAATATTGTGCACGTCTTCAGACTGATAAGTTTCGACTGAAAAAGGAGCAGCTGATAGCAAAAGTGCAGAGGGATGAGCATGACCGCAGCTCGGTGGAAGTCAGAGGTGAGATGCTGCTCTTAAACGTTTCACATCATGTGTTCAACAAAACACAAACGTAGAAGATATGTTGTTTTTTTTATATAACGATTTTGAATTGCCCTTCTGATCTTTCTTTTTAAAGTGGCTGTTTTGACAACAAGAATTCGAAACCTTCAGGAGCATTTGCAAAAGCATCATAAGGTAAGAGGAGCAGATTTCTCTTCCTTGCACGCTAAACGCTAACACATGTTCTGTGGATGTGTTTAACAAAATCGCCCATTTAAAGGAGTTGACTTGCACCACGAGAACTTTGGTGTATAAACGTCTCTCTAAATTACCTCTCTGCCTTCCTCTGGTGTGAAGCGCGTGTGTGTGTGCTACAGGATATCCTGTGTACTCCCCCACATGAAACAAAAACATGTGTAGCACAGCCATGGTCGGAAGTTTCCATGTTGCATCACGCCTTAAATCTTTTTAGTAAAATTAGCACAGGTATGGAAATGATGTAACATTTAAACTCTTTGTTGTATTTGTGAGTCTAATCATAAGCAGATGACCACAGTGTGGGACTCAAAAGGGTCTCATTTTCCACCCACTTGGACCTGCTTGAGTCACTTCAGTTGTTTCATTTGATGTTATTTCTTGCCAGGACAAAGCTAACAAGAGGCGGATGCTCATGGCCATTGACCAAAGGAAGAAGCTTTTGAAAAACCTTCGACTGGTTCACTATGATGCCTTTGAAAGAGTGTGTAGTCAGCTGGGCATCACCTACACCTTCCCCCCAGAGTACTACAGACGAGTCAGTCGGCGCTGGAAGGCCAAGAAACAATTCTCCATTAAGGTAGAAAACAAATGACCCCCATTAATATATCTACATTTTTGATGTATAAAAATTGCATAAAACTCGTGCAAAGTCACATGAGTGAAACAGCATCACATATAGTGTCTAAGCTCTCTGTAGGTTCATCTACTTTGATGTCAGAGGTGTTGTTTACGACCCACTGACACTTTGCAATGTGTGTCTTCCTTCTCAGCTCTACAATGCGGTGCAGAAGCAGAAAGCAGAGCAGAGGCAGAAGATGAGGCAGAGTTTAGCCGCCACAGAGACAGAAGCAACTGAAGCAAAAGTGACCCAGTGAAGGACAACATACTGTATATTACAACAGCTAATTCTAAAGTCTTGTCTTGACCGGCATCTTTACTCACTTGTGGTAATGTTGCATGTGGTTAAATGAGGGTTTTTTGTTTGTTTTTATGTGTTACCATCACACTTGCTCTTTTGTTTTTAGGTTGATGTCAGAATTATCTAAAAATGCCAATAAAATATTCAAGAAAATTATACTGAAATGAATGTTGGAACTTTATTTGGACTGAAATATATGATTATTAGATGTGTTTTAAGGTTTAGTTGCACAGAAACGTGAGGCAGCCATTGGTCTCGTGTGTGCAAGGTATTTACAAAAGCAGAGAATTCAAATGATTACATAAGGACAAACTGTGAACATGCTGCTTAGGGTGCAGGTAATCAGACTTTTCCACTATGTGATGCAGTTGAAAGGATAATTCAGTGTCAAAACAGATTGAACTTGTCTGTTATGGTGCTTCTCTGGACATTACGTCAGAGCAGGTGTTTTTCCATCAGCTATCAGTGGGAACACTCTTGTCGTGTGCAAGTTACTGCACAATGTTGCATATGAAGCAATCCCAGTTTCCCTGTTTCGGTGCTGTGTTGACAGCATGCAGGCCTTGTGCAAAAGTTGTGCTTTCAAATTTTCCCAGCCTTCTCTTGTGTCACTAAGAGGATCTCAGCATGTTACAACATAGTTCATCTTTGGGAGCACTTTTTAAATGGCTTGAGGTCAAGTGTTGGGCAGAGAAAAGGTTATTAAACGGTTACGACACACTTGTTAGAAAACAACATGAACACCTTCAGTATGATGATGAATTTACAGCCAAATCAATAGATGTGACATAACATCACGGAGAAGCTCATGATATCAAAATTTTGTTGACAGGTCAGTTTCAGGCTGCAAGGGTGGGGTTTCTAATTAATGTCTACACACAGGAAACAGCTGTGGCTGGATGTTGTTCATTGTGCATTTGCACTATTCTCAGGATCTCAGGGACGCATTTCTTCACATTTGGCACAGAAGTTCACTTGGACACAAATGAACTGATCACATGTGGTTCAAGGTCGTTGTGATCTTGCAAAACCCATTTTTAGTTATAGAATGCATACATTATTATGATATAATGTCACACAAATGTCTGATAGGATAAAATGAGCACCTGATGACATTATATATTCACAAAGACAAACAGCAACTTCAGGAACAGAAGGGCAGATTGTGAGTGTATTTCACATTAGGTCAGATATTTAATTGGTAACAGAATGTGTTGCTTTTGCGTTGTGTCGTGTATTGTGTCCAGTGAAAGTACCTCACTATGACATAGTCATCGTTTAATTTGATATCCAATATGAGGAAGCAGCAACACAATCATTTCCAGAGACATCGAAGTCACCGCTTTCTGACTGTACTTTGAATACATAGTTTTGTGAAATTCCTTTAACTTTTCAAGCTGCTGCAAACTTCATTCTTGGAATAACAAGAAATGCAATCCTGTGTGTGTTTGACATGAACATCAATCTAAGCGTTCCTTTGGGGGTCATACTGATTCTGTACAAAAAAGAAAAAAAGAAAAGAAAAGAAAAAAAAAAACGTGTATCTGCTTGTAGTTTTGTCCTGGTTTGAATTCTGAGAAAATCCGTTCCTTCTTTTACAAGCTGCAGCGGTAACACAGCATGCAGGTTGCTCAAAACCTCAACTTGTATGACAAGGGACGTGAGACATTTCTGAGTGTCATATGAAACTCCACAACTGTGTGAGTTCTCTGAACTGTGCTGATCTGGTGAGATGGAAAACCATTTCAACTGACGTCCACACCAGACACATGTGCTAGTGACCTGTAAGCGTTTGACACTGTCCCCCACTATCAGCCCCCAAGTAAAGCAGCAGTTCTCGTTAATGGTCTGAATTTGTCATTTGCTCACCGCAGATCTTTGTCATCCTCAGAAACAGCAGTTTGTTGGCAAACCAGCATTTCACAGCTCATGTTCGTCATAGTTTCCTGTGTGGTGTGCAACTTGTCAGTTTGATCTAGAGGAGCTCAGACTCACACAGTCTTCTGGTAAGTGACACCTTTTTCTTTTCCTCCGCAGAAGATTAACTTAAAAATGTGCAATTATTCGGATTAAACCGATATTGCTCATAAATCATATTTGCACAGCATTCACATTCTTTACTCTAGATGTTTTTTTTTGCAGTCACATTGAGCTGCGTATGAGTGCACTGGTAGAAAATAGCGTAGCTTTTTACATGCTCTTTCGTTTTCACCTGACTTTGGAGGTAGCGGGTTACATAAATGACTTTATGAGCATTTAGATTTTACTATGGTACCATTTACCAGTCTGTGTTATGACTACTACTGACCTAATTAACTACATACTATTAAAAAAAGTCCTTAAGGGAAAATTCCAAAAGTATTTTTAAAGCCAGGTCGATCTACCACAACCAGTCGAGCAGATCGCCGTCCACTGTACGTCTGGTCGGAGGTTAAATTCTGCTAAAAGGAGTTTTTTTTAACTCCTCCAAGTTCTTGATCAAGGTGGAACTACTCATCTATAACATTGTTTGGACTTGACCTTATTATGTAAAGTGCAATGAGAGGATTTATATTATGATTTGGTGCAGTATAATTGAAAGTCTTGCCCAAACAAAGTATTTTCTGACCACTATTGCTGAATTAGAGGCTATATTGTTAGACACCGATTGTGTTGAGAAGGATTTCACGAAGATATGGATGTATTATGTATGAAGCATGCACGACAGTTAACATCGGGTGTAAATCACAAGCTTGCAAAGCCCACAGACCAGTTTCTTATTTGGTGTTTGACACAATTGTTGAAGCCTAAAATGAATGTCGATTGAGCGTAGTGGTAGCATAACACGGATGTTTGGGTATTAGATTTATTCTCTCATCAAGCATACTGTAATATTTTAATTACCGTATCCTTATTTATCTATATGACTGCACAAAAAGTCAAACTATGACATTTCCTACTCTGTAAATTAACAGCATCACATGTAAGTGTTTGTATATATAAGACCAAATGTGGATAAAAACAGTGTCATATTGTAAAACTGATTTAGGAAACCGTTTCTCTCTCCATGTGCAACAATCTAATCTTTTGCTGCTGCAGTTTTAACAGCTCAACATGTTTGTACCTTCGCAGCTTCATCGAAACAAGCAAATCCAGGACTACAAATGTCGAACCCAGTGGTCACCCATCAACCAGGTGCAGGCGGCTACGGGACGAATGTGCAAACGGGAGAGTGGAGCACGGGCCTGTGCTCCTGCTTTAGCGACTGTTTCATCTGTGAGTAGAATTCACATAGTTTCACACCAAAGACACTCTCAGACACTCTTTTCAGAGCGATGCTGTCGTCTCATGGTGAAACACACCTCTGTTGTTCAGGTGCCCTTGGTTTTTTCTGTCCACTCGCGCTGAGCTGCTACACGGCAAATAAGTATGGAGAAAACTGCTGTTTGGGTTGCCTGCCAGGAGGTTTATCAGCCATCAGGACTCATATGAGACTGACCTATGGTATTCAGGTATGCTACTCACATCATATATTCTAAGCTGAACGCCTTCACGTGATGCTTTCAGTCTCATAGAGGAAGCCTGACTCAACCTCACCTTGGGTGTTATGAAAGACTGAGATTTCATTACATGTTGGGTGTTCCCAATCGTTGAGAAACCTGAATTGCAGCACATTTTCTCAAAAAAAGATTTGACTTTGCATAATGTGACTTTTTTTGCTGTTGTTTGTGTTTCTTGCAATCTTCATACAACAGGGAACAATCTGCAACGACGCCACAATGCTCTTTTTCTGTGGAATTTGTGAAGTGTGCAGGATGGCACGAGAAATCCGCATCAGGAACGGAGAGGTTTCAGTGTAACAAGAGCGTCTGATGATGATGATCCACTGTTGGCAAAGTAATGTGTTTATTCCTGAAACCTTCGGGCTGACGGGGCAGCTAATGGAATGCAGTTCAATGTGTTAAATGTCATTTTTTCTTTAGCCTTACATGTATCTGCACAGTATGACAAATTGCTAGTGCTAACCACAGTTGCTGTAAATAAATTTCATTGTCCATGTGCATAATTTATAATGGTTATTTACATGGCTTTAAAAAAAAAATTCATTTCAAATGTTTTTATTTCTTTTAATTTTCAATGTAATAAATTTTTACCACTCAACATGTGTTGCTGTGTAAAGTGATGTTCCTCTCACAAAACAAATTTAGTTCCATTTGGGTGAATATAAGTCCGCTTGCAGGCCAGCATTCTGGGTTGTGACCCTTTAAAATAAATGAAACACTTCATCAAAGGTTATGATATCAACATGGAGCAGCTGAACGAAAGAGAGTTTTTATCTGCATGTGCTTTAAGTGCATAGTCAGCTTCCTTTCCTTCATGCTGTGGTCATAATGAAAGTCCTATCACCTCCTCTGACCCCGCCCCTTACTCTTATGTCATAACGCTACAGCGCTCTGATTGGCTGTCCTCTTCGTGGCCTGGCAACCAGAAGAGGCTTTACCAAACAGATCCCCCCTTTAGCAAACATTCAAGCTAGCTGCGGTCGCTAGCTACCTACATTCTCTGGACACGTTTATAGCTGTTCAAAAACCGTCATGTCGTCAAGGACTCTGCCGTTGCTCTTTATTAACCTCGGCGGGGAAATGCTGTACATCCTGGACCAGCGGCTTCGAGCTCAGAATATACCGGCTGACAAAGCTAAGAAAGGTAGTTAGCCTAGCAGCTAACCAGCTAACAACACAAATGTCACTTATTCTGCAGTACAACGGTATGTTGCACCACGATAGTTGCACATTCAGCTTGGTGAGTTGATTCGTGTACTGGTTGGTGTATTGGTAAGTTCTGGTGATTCAATGGACCGCCATTGCTGATGCGTAGAACAAGTCTAATTAGGAGCTCAAAGCAAATTACACTGTGTAATTTCCGTTATCTATAGATTGGACATTGAAATCACTTCTACCATAAAGGGCTGTAAAAGATAGCTTTCACAAAAGGACATTGGATGCTATGTATTGTATATAATTATTTAGACATATCTAAATTCAGCACACAGCTATATCCAAGTCTATTGGTGTACATCAGCAGTATGGTTTCCAGAACATCATTTCATCTATCTATCTCCTTTTAATTCATAAAGTTTCCACAATAGCTGCCTGGATAGAGGAGGACAGAAAGAGAGGTATTGGTACAAGATTCAATGTGATCATGCACTAATGCATTAGTAGGTCTTTGCTCTGCTTTGGCCTAGCTGTAACTCATATGCTGCATCAACAGGATTCAATACATTACCAACAGAGACCTCATACACACAGATAATGTCCTGTAGTTGCTCCTACACCTGGGTACATCATGTAAGTGGCTGGATCACTTAAATGCTCATGTCCTAGCTGCAAACTGCATTGATTTAAGTGATTAAGAGTGTACAAGTATAATGAGTATCTGGTTTTCTGTATACATTGACAGCCTCATCAGGGGTCAGCGCAGTTATTTCTGTGTCAGCGCCTAGGCTAATGTTGTTTTCCTTATTTTTACTCTTAATTTTTTTTGTTGTTGTCACTTGAACCTTGGCTTGGTTTTTGGGTAAGTAGAGCTACTGCTTTCTGGACAAATGTAAAAAGGTGAATTTAGCTAATATGTTTGACTTCTTACAGATACAGCTCATTGTGATTAGTTGCAATAGTGATGCGCAGAATTGACAATAGTAAAACATAATTTTAAAACCCAACTGTTTCCAATCTGACTATTGGCCTGCTATCAAGTGGGTTAAAATGCTGTTGGCTCGCCATGCTACTGCTTCGTTAGGGCCTTTGGGATTAAACTCTGGATGGAGCTGTTTTGGCCAACATATAGTATAGATGCTCCCCTGCCTGCTTCTGAGCCTGCAATGTGGAAAGTACATTTTTCTAACTTCGGTTAACTCTTTGTGGTTCTTTCTGTTGCACTGTTTACCTGACTAGTTATGAATGACATCATCACCACCATGTTCAATAAAAAGTTCCTGGAGGAGCTTTTCAAGCCACAGGAGCTGTACTCCAAGAAGGCCCTGCGGACGGTGTTTGACAGGCTGGCTCATGCATCCATAATGAGGCTCAATCAAGCCAGTATGGACAAGGTAGGTCATCATTTACACAAATGTACAGTACCCATTGTGTTTTTGTTTACTGCTCTGTCTTTTTCTTGACATTTGATGTTTGTTTTTTCCAGTACAAATATGCACTCATGAATCACATTCCTTCAACGCTGCACAGAGATGCTAGTTTGTCTCAGCCTCTTCATTATACACATTAGAGCAGTATTTTCAATCAAGTACACTGGCTGTGAATTAGATAAATCTACATTTAAATCAGTCATTTACATAACAAATATAAAACTAGTGTATATTCTTTTGTTGCCTTTAAGCCTGACTATATAATGCAGTGTAGCTGCATTACAGAGCCATTCATATGTGATGTGTGTGGCTCCCTCTGTTGTTTATCATGTAACATGCATTTATTTTGCTGAATAAGGCACTGATGCTTCCATGTGTCTCTCTTCACAGCTTTATGACTTGATGACCATGGCTTTCAAATATCAGGTGCTTCTCTGTCCCCGACCTAAGGACATCCTCCTCGTCTCCTTCAACCACATGGATGCGATCAAAGACTTTGTGAAAGATACTCCCAGCATTCTCAGCCAGGTTGATGAAACATACCGACAGCTGATAGAGGTACATGTTAGATTTCTTTACATTTGCTATGGACATGAACAGTTAGCAATGTGTCACATGACCTATTGTTTTTTCCAGCAGTTGACCACAAGTTCTTTTTTTTTCTTTTTTTTTTTACTTGAACAGAGACAGCATCCAAAAGCTTCCCTTACTTGTGTAACTATGCATTAAACATAAGCAGAATGAAGAAGAGAAGGAAAGCAGTTCAGAACAAAAGGACTAGATACATTTTTATTAGTGTCTAGTTAAACATAGTCAGCTGTGTTTGATGAACTGGCTTAGACTGCAATGTGTTGACAAGGCTAAGAAGAAAAATCTTATCAGTGTTACAAGTGTCACAGTCCTATGACCAAATAAATGATGAAAGTCCCAATATCAGACCATTACAAAAAGACAGAAAGCTATTCAATTCAGCTACATAGAGGATACCAAGGTCACAATGGAAACTGCTAACACTTTTAGTGGCTTATTTCTATTACGAAGAAGCCATTTGTTTTGAATGACTACAGTTTACAGCTGCTAATACTTGTGGGTATGTTTCATCTTTTTGCTGATTCCTCTCATGGTAATGCCAATGACGTTGCATGTGGTCATCGATTTAAACTATTACATATGAGTCCATGACTAACATGCTTAGTCAGTTAGCTTTTGCATTGTTTGCAATAAAATTAAATGGACTAATGTGAAATATCAATAAAGCAAAAATACATGTGTGTTTTATATGGATCATATTTACAGTATAGTTATCATTTTAGATTTAAAAAATCTAGTTCTCGTTTAATTAATCAGTACATCATTATGTATGTTTACAGTGCGATTATAGTTATGAAAGATGTGAAGTGTTTTGCAGTGACTGCACACATTGTTCATTGAAAGGTTAGATATACAAAACCAGCATAATTATTTTAAAATACAGCTAAGAGTTGACTCTATCTTTCCTAACTTTATGTTCATGTTTCCAGCACCTCCAGCTCTGGAGTACACACTAATCTTTACATTTTTACTTTTATTACTTTTTAGATGTATACCACCTTGTCCAGTGGTGAATTCCAGCTGATTAGACAAACTCTTCTTATCTTCTTCCAAGACATGCATATAAGGGTAAGTCCACCATTTGTAACATCTAATCCTTGGGACAGTGTTAAATAGAGAACCTTCTGTTTTTGTGACTTATATCGCTCACTTGCCTTTTTTCTGTCTATGTCTTTTTCTGTGCCAGGTGTCTATTTTCCTCAAAGACAAAGTACAGAACTCAAACGGCCGCTTTGTACTTCCCACCAGTGGTCCTGTGCCCCATGGAACACAAGTCCCTGGTTTGATAAGGTACCACAGCATACGGCTCTTATTCCTCAGACCCAAGGACTCTTTACTCTGAAGAATGACAACTGACACTGAGATTAAATAAATGGCTTTGATAGCTAGCTTTGGTCCTTCCAATAATCTTTAATGTTTTTCCTTTTGTCTATCATATAGTCTGTTTACTATCTTACTTAGACACTGTAATCTGATGTTAAGTAGACGTATCCGCAACTAATCGCATTACAGGGCTTTTGTTGAACAAGCACTTGACTTCTAATTTTAGATGAGTTGTATGTTTAGCTTGGATCACATTTCTTAAGGATTGTATTTGCACAATGAAACATTTAGAACATAGAGGAAACAAGAACTTGGGCTTCTCCTCAAGAGAACTGCTTTTATCACGGGCAGGGGAAATTTAAAAGAAAACTGCTGTGTACAGCAAAAGTATTGATCTGTGCTCTTGTGTTTTTATCTGGTCATTCTAGGATGTTTAGCTGTACTGGTGAGGAGCTGACCAGGCAGCAGTTCAATAATGGAGGGAACTACAATGCTGCACTCCGGGAAGGATCCTTTGAGATTTTTGGAGACAGAGTCACAAAACTCGGCACAAACATGTAAGATGCTGCAAACTGCCCAAATACAAACATGAGTCTCTTTTGTGTGTCATTTGGTGATCGTAAGCCATGCCGGTGAAGAAATATGTGAAGGCACAAATCAAAGAAAAATATGCCAGTGTAGACAACAGATGTTTGATCAGGTATGTGACATCCAAAGCACTCAAGAATATGCGGTTTGACATCACCTGAGAGGAATAAATGGGACTCTACCATCTAGTAAAGAATATGAAGACTATTGCATCATTGAGATTTTTACAATTTAGAATAGAATAGATTAGAATAGAACAGAACTGAATAGAATGGAATAGAGAGTCTTTATTGTCATTATAGAACTACAGTGAAATTTAAAGAGCTGCTTCTGAGGTGCACCAGCAATATGCACTATTTGACATGCAAGCCCTATATTACAACACTTTGTACAGCAATATAGACCACAATTTAAAACCAATTGCAATAGCAGAGTGGTAGCTGGGTATTGCACAGAGTGAAGTGGTTATTATTACGTCTGTGTGAGGTAGACTGAGTAATAGTTTGCCAGTATGTGTGCAACCTTACAAAGAAATATAGAATAGAATAGAATAGAATAGAATAGAATAGAATAGAATAGAATAGAAAACACTTGTGAAAATAATTGGGAGTTCCAGATAAAAGTATCTGGAACTCCCAACTAGTCAGTCATAACTGATGAAGCCTCCTGAATAAGAGATGAAACGTCTTCAGGAAACTCAAGCTAGACCAGTTGCTAAGATTAGTCTACCAGAATAACCATGACCTGGATGACTGAGAATCTTCACAGACAATAGAAAATACTTCATTTTTCCCAGACCTGGGAAATTATTGCGATACAGCAGAAAAAAAAAAAAAAAAACAAAACAAAACAAGAAAAAGGCCAAAAGTAAAAAACAATAAAAAAAAAAAAAATAAAATAAATCACTGTACAAAATGTGCAAATTGAAAAAACAGTGCAAAAACAAAGCATTTTACAGAGCAGAAAGCTGAGAATGCTCTCTGCCAGACAGAGGTGAGGTGTTGTATATGGTTATTGCTCCAGGTAGGAATGATTTCCTGTACCGGTCCTTGTGACAGCGGAGCTGAATCAGTCTATTTGAGAAGGAGCTCCGCTGCCTGTCCAGAAGGGGTTGGAGAGGGTGGTCGGGGTTATCCAGAATATATAACAGTTTGTTCAGAGTCCTCCTCTCCACCACAGCTTCCATGGTGTCTGGTTTGCAGCCAGTTCTGCACTTTAAATAAAGCATGTGCAAGTCATTCTTTGACACCGTGTTACATGGATATGTCCTCATTTTCTCTTTTTAATCCTGTTACTCAGGTACAGCGTAAGCCGCCCAGTGGAGACTCACATGTCTGGCACATCCAAAAATTCTGCTCAGCACACAAAGGTGAAACAAACAAAAAAACTGTGAACTTTATGCACACAAATGTAACTTTGAAAACTGGTTCTGACAGGTTTTAACAGCACATAACGTGCTTACAAATATGGTGTGCTCACCCCGTTGCAGAAGTAAACTTTACTTCCTGTTGCAACGTCATCATCAGGTGGATGATCTTGCAAACAACAGGTTCAGTGTAAATATGCTGAAGTGAACAAGCTGCTGTGTGTCAACAGGTCAATACTGCTCCCAACCCTCTGGCCAAAGAGGAGCTGAATCTGTTGGCCAGGTTAATGGGAGGATTGGAAGTTCAGAAACCAGGAAACACAGACAGTGGCTTCCGAGTTAATCTCTTTGCCACAGATGAAGAAGAAGAGTGAGTACCCTTATATGTGATGTACAGTACTTACTCAAATGCAACTGCTAATATTATCTTTGTGAAACTTTACTGTTTAGCTTGGAGATGACCAGTACTAACACTGTGACTCTCCTTTATCGCAGAGAGGCATTAATATCAAGACCTGATGAGCTTTCATATGGAGTCATAAACATCCAAGCAACAAAGGTAAAGCTTAGTTGTCTTTCCTTGCAAATTCTTTTTGAAGAAAGCCATTACTTGTCCAGTATTTGTTTAATAATGCTGCAATACATCTGACAGGACATTTATTAATAAAAATGTGTGACCGTTTGTCATCTTTGGGCAAGTGCAGAATGCAAGATTTATTTATGTTGTTAATCTTTTGTCTTAAATGGAAAACACTTCAATTTCTGTTGTCATATAAAAAAAGTGACTTGACTTTCAACATCTCAGAGTTACTGGTTTGCTCAACCACAGGACAGTTTTGTTCCTGTTATCACTGCAGAAACTGCACAACTCGTCTAATACAAGATGTACTGATAAAAGGCCACTCTGGTTCGTAGCTATGGTGCTTGCTTTGTTTTGGGCTCTCTGATTCCCCCTCCCACTGTCTGATCTGCTCTCCTCCCATTTTACCCCTACCCCCAAGGTAGCCCAATTACAGCTACAATAAAATCCAACATGGTACAAAATTAATCTAGGATCTGAAACAGCTCACAGTGTGGTCCGGACCCATCTTTGAAACATTTGAACTATTAGACTTGTGACCATGCACACTGATTTTGTGACTACTATAGGTCTTTCATCTCTAGTCTTACTTAATATGGGATAATAAAATAATAGTAGTCTACACGATCTCTGACATCTCAGTTTTGCAACTGGTCCATTCTGTTTTAGCCCTGATAAACAAACATCACGAATGACCTAAGAGCGAAATGTTGTCTTTGGCAGTCATGGCCTTAAAGTTATACAGTCAGTGATGAGGGACGTGAGGCTTTGCCAGTCTAACAGGATTTACTGTGATGAGGTATAAGTCCCTGTCATGACCACTCAAACACTGTGATTGGTGGATACCACTGTCTTTCAGGATCAGCAGGCCAATGCAGAACTGGCCAAGATCATGGGAGAATTTACAGAGTCTGGAGATCAGTCTCCGAGTGCCAGCAGCAAAGGAGACGACCTTCTAGCCATGATGGACGGTCTGTGATATGGTCACGCTGGCAGACAGACCCAGGGAGCGGGGCACAATGCGCACAATGCATCATCCAAGGTCTGCACTACTGAGAACCAATCGGCTGTCTATACCTGTGAATCCACTGCAGAAACCCCCACATGCAGCCACAAAACCTTTCTGGGGTGGCGTTGAAATGCAGATGTGAGCAAGTGTTTCCATTGGTTGTCAGACAAACCAGCTGCGTATTTGCATTGAACAAACAAGTATGTGCGGCGAGATGAGCTTTAAGCTGGAATATGCTGTCATAGTATGTTTGCTGTAAACTGAGAGGAGATTTCAGTGCAACAAGGTATACAGTAGGCCTATATCAGTGTAACGAACATGTCGGTGTGATAATAGCAAAACATCTGTTTATATAATGTCAAGATGTCGCATTTTGGAATTCAGTATATGTAAGATACACATTCCTTAAATTTACTTTCCCACAGTGTCATTAAATCCTATCAGTCATGTGTACAATTACATCACAGCTTTTAGTTGGCTTTGAGGCTCGTAGTCCATCATTTCATGGCAGTTTGTTTTACCACCTTTCCATCCCAAGGATGTCCTATCTCTACACCATGGGCAGAGGAAGTTTGTTGACCTCCTCTGTATTCTGTAATGATACTGTGGGAGAGTTGAAGGAACCCAAGTGCTCTTTCTGCTTCGATTTAAATTCCCTCAAAATGTATTTTGGTAAGAAATGTTTATTTAACACCGTACTGGTTTACCTTAAAAGAATATGGGGAGCAACTTATACGACATATTTCTCTTCCATGTGATGTCAGTGAATGTTGAGAAAAGGCCCAGAAATGTGCTCTTTGGTGAGTACATTGTTAAATATAAAGTAATGCAATATAAGTAATTGTCTAATCTGTAAATATGTTTATGGCACTACTATATTTATTGAATGTATTATTTTCTGTGTATAGACGAGTGCACACTGCTGCATTTGTTAAATTGTTGAATGTTTAACGTAGTATTTTTAATAAATAGATGAAAAAATAAAACATGTTTTTACACAGATTAATGCATGAACCGTATCATCTGCTTTGTTACTGATGCAACACAGTGTTAATAATGACACGAACCTTGTAACAGTGTGTTGTAGTTAATAAGGTACAGCAGTAGGGGGCGACATCTGTCCTTTATAAACACAGTGTACTGTCTGTGGTGTTCCCAAACTGAAAGCCACACTGCTCCCATGGATGTTATTGTACCAATATTGTGCCTTTATGTAGTTTTTCTTTACTAATTCGCCATCCTGAGAAGTGCAGTGCTCACTGAATTTTAAAATGAAAAAGAAAGAACAGTCAGATTTATGTATACGTAGATTGTTCTGGTTTGGTTTACCCACCAACCCAGAACAATAAAAGCAATATGCTTCAGTATCATCCACAATATGATTACCCTCCTCCAGCAGTGACCTACAATGAGAATTGCTATAGCAACAGCAACCTGTAGTACGCATAATACGTGTGTGCAGTCTGCCTGCAGACGAGACAAAGTGAGGCTGTGATAGTCTGCACTCCCCCAGTCAGCCATACACTCACACACACACACACACACACACACACGAACACAGTGCATACCATGTAGGCAAAACATGCTGAGACATTTCTCTCAATTGATCTGGGGGTGGAGGATTCTGGTGAGGTCTTCCCAATAATCTTGGCAAAATAGAGACAAGAAACACGATGTGCCCTGAGGATACAGCCTACTTGCAAAACAAACAGAAACCAGAGCTCTTGCCAGTCATCCTGCAAGAATCTTCATTGGAATCAACAGAGCTTGCTAGAAAGCAATTTTTCACCATGCAGCTCGGAAAACTTTATTGTGCATCTAATGACACATTAATCCCCTTTTCAGCAGCGTATTTGCAAACATCACAGAAGTTATTTGCCAGTATAATAAATAGCAATTAAGATTTTTTTTATTTTTTATTTTTTAGATATATGTATAAATAAATATATACCATGATAAAGGTTTGTGGTTCCCTTGGGGCACATAGTATTTTACTAAAATATGGATTTAAAAGTCCACTGAATCTTTTCCATACCATGCTGAAAGAACCCCTAAAACATGTTTCTCACACGGACCCTGCATTTGAGTTATGATTCAGTTTCCTCTTTAAAGGCTGTGGGCAGGACACTGTAAAGCCGCAAGCTGACGTGTGTTTCATGTGGCTGGGGGCCTATGCATTGCTGAGTCAAGACAGGAAGACTTGTGCAACTCAAATGAGACGCTGCCATTTCGGCTGCCCTCTCTGTGTCTGTCACATCTGCCCACTGGTTTGAAACTGGTAGCTGTGGGTTGAATTAATGTCTAATCAGTGAGTTAAAATTGGGAGCATAGGTGGGTTCTCCTAAATGTCACTGTCACACAGCACTTTGTTTGCTGAGTAAATGCGTAAGAAGTTGACTGTTCACTGAGTTATATTGCTGGTTGTCTGTTAAATGAAATTGCACTCTTGCCAAACTGCAAATTTCAACACACAGGCAGCACTCATCCAGAAACTTTGTCAGCAGACAGTGAGTGTAAAATATTGTAGAAATGTTTTGGTTTATCAGATGATATACTGACTGAATTCTGTGATGAACGGTTTCACTGAGTCATATGGTTAGCCTAAATTAAGTGCAATATAAATCTAAAAAGCATCTGCAGCGGAGAGCCTTTGAAGATCTCTATATGTAGATTCAGCTACAATACTGTGAAAAGGCAGATCACTTACAGATATAATAATAAAGAAATAAAGAAAAAAGGGCTGTTGTGTGACTTAGGTTGAATTCTACTCCAGCTATTTTTTGTTGTAGATTATATGGTATTTAATAGGCTTAGTTTGTGATCATTCCCTCTGGTTGGATTGTGTTTTCAGAGGCTGGAAAGAATAAAACTTTTTGTTTGCAGTACAGTGATAAAGTGGATAATGAAGCAGAAGTTATGCTCTGACTGACAAATGTTTCACCCCTGCAAAGGTATTTTTAGTGTATTATTCACATGGCTTTGTATGTGCACGAGACAATAACAACCTGTGATATTGCATTTAAACACTGCCATTTGTAAGCGGTGTGTTTCTTACAATGCATCGAACTTATTTTAAATGCAATAAACTTCACCCTTACAGACAAGCATGATGTAATGTGCTTCATTTAGCAACTTTTATTATGCAAAGAATTTCATCATCAGTGTGCAACCATTTACTAGGAAATCGCTGCTGGCATTGGTCGATCGCCGCCGTCAATCAAATAAGTGTGTGCGTCATTTCCGTTGTCAGGTGGTGCTGTCGCTGTGGAAAGATGCGATCAGCGAAGAGCGGAGGCTTTTCCTTAATTGCTCATTGCAGTAACAGAGGCTAAACAACCCGAAACCAAACCTCTGTGGTCTCTCCCGTTTAAGTGAGAAGTTCCGCACATCCACCATAGCGTTTACCTATAGAAATGTCGATGTTTTAAGGAGACAACGCAGACTTTACCCGGCGGTTTTGGCTCGAGGTAAGCGAGGTGGTGACTACGTTGCTATCTAGCTCTCTGGCACAGCTAGCCAGCTGTAATGTTACCTACTTTGTTTAAATGGCCTCCCGGCTGCCTTTTAGCCTCCAGCTCGGCGTTAGCTAACGTCGCTCGCCAACAAGCACATTTAAACTTCTCTGTTACGTGGGAGTAAACGCTAAAGCAGTCGTAATCGTGCTAACAGCTGCTCTGTGTAGTTTGCACCGAAAGCCCAACTCCTTGTTGTGTTGTGTGCCCCTTTGTGTGGCCGGTGAGCCTGAAGCTGTAGTAGCGTATTTAGCCGAGGAATTTGGTCCGCTTTGCTGTCGTATTAGGTTTGTACTTGTATTAAAGCTTTGCTTTGTTGTTCCCCTACGTTAATGTACAAAGTAAATAATGGGTGCAATCATAGTTATTTGATTAGTCACACCGGTCACACGTTTACACACGCCGTGCAGTTCAGTTTAGTCCGTGTTTTAAAAATGTCTTAATGACCAAAAAGTCCTCGACGGGCGCAAAATACATTAGCGTGTGGCTGCTCAAGTTATGAGCTGTCTGTGGAGTGGTTTTGCCCAAGTTGTAAGGCATAACGTCAGCGTTTTACTCTACGACTCGTCTCGTTTACACTGCTCGCTGCCAGAACTGAGCGGTGTCCAGACCTTGTGGTCGCAAAATGGCACCAATCAATGTGTGACAGTCTGTGTGCATTTGTAATTATTTTCGGCAAGTAATTTATAGTGTGACCTTGTGTCCGCAGCCTTGTTGTGTGGTCAAGGGCGTTGTTATTGCAATATTGCAGTCGGTGACTGCAGTTGTAGGTAGGACTTTGTATGAGCTGACACAAGTGACATTTCACTCAAGCA
Source organism: Stegastes partitus (assembly GCF_000690725.1). NCBI lineage: Eukaryota > Metazoa > Chordata > Actinopteri > Pomacentridae > Stegastes > Stegastes partitus. Next base: position 299,092 of record NW_007578461.1, read on the forward strand.
GGAGGATTAGTACCTGCATGACCTTCAGGTTGCTTTACCTTTTTCCTGACTTTAGTGTTTGATCTATTTGTGGATTCATTGATTTGGATCATACCATCTGGATGGCTTAATTTTGTAATCCACTCTATGTTTACTACCTGCTCAAGTGGCATTTTGCTTTCTTTGTCCATCTTGATCGTACCTTGATTTTTGCAGTAAAGCTTTTCTTGCAGAGCCAGACAAGTGGCATGGAGTCTGGGTGGGTGGATCTTGAGACACCTACGTGGTTGTTTTGTTCTGATTCTATTTAAGGAGCCCACATTTCTCGTGGGCACTGGCAGCGTGTCTCTCCTCCTTTTGTGTGATATGATTCAGAGGCTGTATCTGTTCTTGTCCTCCCTCTGGTACAGTCAGAGGCAGAGGCAGTCTTGCTTGCCAGATCACTGGCCATGCAGAAAGGCACAGTAGTGTCAGAAAAGGATAGCTGTGTGCTGTCATCACGCTGATGTCATTTAGGTCAGTGTGCATTAGTTGGTTACATTGACCTTTGCTTTTTAGATGTGTCTGAGGCTGGCTCCAGAGCACTGCAGTTGTGTTTTTAGTAGGTAGATAAATAGCCTCGGATCCATTAGCTGTGTGTTGTGTAGCAGTTTCTAGCACTGAGTTAGTTTAGTGTTTGAAGTCCAAGGTGCATGGATTGCCACTTTTTCTGTGATTATGTGGCTGAAAGGAAAGTCGCGTGAGTACCTGTAAGTTTTACTTGTTTAATGTTTTCTAGCAGGATTTCTAGCACTCGGCTAACAATTTAAAGTGTTTGTATCTGGCAGCGCTGGAAGTTGTGTGTACGTTGTCCAATTCTGCCCACTACTTTGGTCGCTGGATGAAAAAATAAGTTAATTAATTTCCTGCCCAGGAGTCTCATGAATTGCAGTAGCTGATTATCCATTGCTTTGCGTTCTCTAGAGTAAGATGCTCTCTTACTATTGGCAGCGTGACTTGGTGTCACTCCGGCTTGTGCCATAAATGCTGTCAGAAAACCTCAGCTCATCAGACTCAGTGGGTGATGACTAGTGGAGATGGAGACAGATGGGCGAGAGACATGATGATGACACTGTCTGCTGTCTGGGATCACAAAAAGCCTCATGGAAGTGAGAATTCATACCAGCCCATACTGACTGCCAACTGTCCTGCCTCCTCTCTGCCCAAAAACGCCAACTGGCGAGTGGCGCACGATTAGTTTTAAAACAGGAAGATGGCCTAATTCATTAAAAAAAAAATCGTTTTGAGTTTGTTCCACATGCAAGACTCATTATATATTCTGAAGTTTTTGTGTTTGTCAGCTTCTGCCCTCAATGTCTAGTTAGCAGTTTATGAAGTGCTTTAGATTGTATTAGTCTGAATCAATCCCCCTGTGCAGTTGGCTAAAATATGCACGCCGCGGTTATCAGTGACATTTTTACTTCAGATATTTTCAGATACTTTCCTTTGCAGTGCTTGTGGAGATTTCTTCTGCGAGTTGTTTTTCAGTCTGTATGATGCATATGTCAGAGGCTTGGGGCACTCTCCTATCGGTGTCATCACCTGGACATTTAAGCATTTCTGTCCAGTGGAAACTCGGGACGACAGCAGGGTGAATCATTCCTCTCGGTTCATAGCACTACTTCCCTGTTACGGGAAACAGATGGGGTTTCATCACGTAGGAACTCGGTATCAGTAAACAAAGCATACCTCTTGCTCTCTGAATTCTGGGAGGTAGATCAGATCTGCCGTGGCGGTTAAAGTAGTTTGTGTAATGATGATGTGTCACACTCTGTCACTGGTTCTTCTGGCATGTGAATCCAGTTCCTTATCATAGTGTCAGGGCTTGCTTTTTTTTTTTGTTTGTTTGTTTCAGCCATGTTGGAACATGTATGTCCTTTTTAGAGGAAGGTCTGCCTAGATAAGCTGGCTGTACAGATTTTGAGATACGACATGCAGATTAAGAACGGAAGGATTTTCTAAACCCGTGTCCACTGCAGCAGGCAGCGCTAAAGATTAGAGAAATAAATGAAAATGCATCTGTTTAAAGAATCTTGTGCTTGTGCCATGCATTTACATTAAAGTGTTACACCTAATACATCTAATAAATTTAAATTGCAGATTGTGGCACATGGAGGTCGTCTGTCGGGGAGATTGAATTTGAGGTGTTACCCTTGACACCAGCAGCCATTATGCTCAATGGAGCCGTAATGGCCTCACATTCACACTGAAGTGTCAGTAAATGTGAGGGAGGGATATTTAAAATAGGCTGGGTGGAGCTGCCCTGAATTTTACCTCCTTTCACCTCTCTAATCACTTTGCTCCTGACCAGCCTGTAAGGCAGCTGCCAAAGTTCTCAACGTAGTCTTTATATAACAATATATGTTACTATTTATAGAACAATGGTATGTAAATTAGTGATGTTATTTTTTGTCATCCATTGACAGTTTGTATCTTCACAGTCACATACATGCACTTTCCCTTTAACTTGACTATCTTTATCCCCTGTACTAATCAGATTTATTCTCCCGTAGTGCTCCATTATGTCCAAACGGCGCTCGTCGGAGAGGGGGGCTGGGGAGACATCAGGCAGGGCCAGCAAGTTGCAATGTCCTGGGATATCCGGCAGTAATGCCAAGAGAGCTGGGCCTTTCATCCTCGGTAAGGAAGCTACTGGCGTTTGCTCAGCCCTTGAAAGTATGGAAATATTAGCCTGTCAAACATATCTGTGTTGACAAAAGTGCATCTAGTGTCGACTGCGAGTACAGGTAACCTGTGTGTGAGTGAAATGAGGGGAAAGGTATTTGTTTGTATGAGTTGTGGGATGTTGCTGTGTGTGTATACACGCCTGAGACAAGAATGTGAAAAATTTTGCTGATCCCCATGACATTGGCTAGAAAGGTCTGTGTCGGAGCAAGGTTATTTCCTCCCACTGGAAGATGTATTTCTCTCCCATCAACTGAAACATATATGTTTTGTGCTACACAACTCCTCCACTATTTGCAATACACAGTGCCAAAGAAAACATTACACTTGGAGTGTTAATGAGTACATGCACATGGAGCCTTTAATGAGTTGCAGTGAGAGCACACACTCCAGCATATAGCCTGCCTTTTGGTCATGCAGCTGTTCTTTTTCTTATCCTTGCAGGGCCTCGCCTGGGCAACTCACCAGTGCCGAGCATAGTGCAGTGTCTGGCCAGAAAAGACGGCACCGATGACTTCTATCAGCTCAAAGTAAGTCCGTCTGGATTTTGGTGTTTTGCTTTTACATAAAATGAGTTAAACACACGGTTCAAAAAAATTGAATAGCGTTCAAAACAAAGCTATTATATACCCAGTAGACTTCTGAACCTTTGACCTTCCTTTGTTGGTGTTCATTTTATTGCCGCCTGTTTCAGTCTGGCACACCACCAAAACATCAGCCAGGCAGTCTGTTTACTGGGGCTATCCAACGTCTGTTAAACAAGGGCTATAGAAGGGGAGAAAGGAAGAGAGGAAGGTAGCACCCCACCTGGAATCTCAACTTTTAACCCCCACGACCATGTAGGGACTCAGTGCGCAACCCTCCCCAAGATCTGTGACTACAGTGGATCAGTGTCTCCTGTACAGCTTGTTTTTAACTTCACACTTTCATCCGAGACCGTGTGGGAGAGCTGCAGTTGTGCTTAGGTTGGCTCACTCCTGACTATAACATCTATTTCAGTTCTGCGCAGATGCAACTTAATGTCATGTTTTTAGTCATTAAAATGTTTTCAGGACTGAGGATTGGCTTCATACTAAATAGTTAAAGATTGCTTCTTTGCTGTCTGATCAGAGTTTTAGTTTTGTAACCGGTCTGTTTTTCCTCTCTCCTCATGTGATTATGGTAGATCCTGACGCTGGAAGAACGAGTGAACTCTGCTGGGGAGACTCAGGAAGAGAGGCAGGGAAAAATGCTGCTGCACACAGAATACTCCCTCCTCTCTCTGCTGCATAACCAGGATGGGGTGGTCCACCACCACGGCCTCTTCCAGGTAGTTTGAGACCTGCACACATTTGGCAATTAAGTGACAAATCTTTTGCCGGGTATGTAATGAATTGTTAGACAACTAACCAATGCCATGGGCACAGAAAGTGTCTCATAGTGATTCATTCAGAACTGTGTGGGCAAGCATCCTGTATAATTAGTCTTTAAAAAATAAATACAGCCGCATCGCTATGGAGAAATTTCTGTCACTTACAGTTCAGTTCAGAATATGTTTTAACCATGCAAGTACAAGTAACAGCATGCTCTTATCAGCTCAGTAATAGTGCGGTAAGCTTGTCATTAGTCCAGCAAGCTGCTTGTACTTTCATTATCAAGGTTGTTTCAATAGAGCGGTGGGAGTACCATTAAAAGCTATATTTATCTGCCGTCGTTTTCTGTTCATAGCCCCATCCATTCACAATGAATCCCCCTCCCTCACCTGTCTTCCCGTCTGCCTCCTTTAACTTTGTTATTGTTCCATCTGCCTTCTCTCTCTCTCTCTCTCTCTCCCTCCCTCTCTCTCTCTCTGTCTCACTGTTTTCCTTCTTTGTCTCTCTTTCACATCCTGTCTGTTCCACTTTGCCAGTGTTCTCAGAATAGCAGCATTGAACCATGCACTCTGATTCATTTAGGCCTGCAATATTGATTGGAACCAGTTAATAATGTACTCTTTCAGAGCTGCTGACTGCTTCTAAAAAAAAAAAAAACTGACAACCTGATACAGAAATCGATAATCCCGAAGTGGTGACTCTGCTTAGGTTGGAGTTGGAAGAAGAGGAATGACCTTTGTTATTTGTCCTCCAGCCCCAAGTGTGGCAGTGTAGATGTCTTTCTTTTTCATATCAGCTACACACTGGCTGTTGACTGACTGTACCCTCCTTAAATCTGTCTTTCTAAGCTGAATGAATCACCTTGATCAGCCGATATAGTACAGGAATCCCTCCTGTTTGATGCATTTGTGGATGCCTCAACTTATATTGATTGAATGCTTGTGGAAAGTGCCTCTGAAATACATCAACAACTCTGGTCACTTACCAAGTAAGTACCTTCCCAAAGGTCGTTTCTCACACTTCTCTTTGTTATTGTTGTCCAGGATCGAGCCTATGAAATAGTGGAGGATAAGGAGGCCAACAAAGTGCGCAAGATGAAGAAGCGAATCTGCCTCGTGCTGGATTGCCTGTGCGCTCACGACTTTAGCGACAAGACGGCAGATCTAATAAATCTCCAGCATTACGTCATAAAGGAGAAGCGATTGAGTGAGCGCGAGGCAATCGTCATCTTCTACGACGTGGTTCGTGTGGTGGAGGCTCTTCATAAGGTGAGTCGAGGGTGGAATTTGATGGACTTGCACAATAAAAGCTGCACTTCTTTTAAAAAGGTCTTTTTTTCCATTTTAGCACCCTGCAGTGTACATGAAAGAAAACATTAGTGCACATTTTTTTGTTTTAATTAATGGAAAAATCTATGGTACAACATTGTTGTTGTCAGTGGAAGGAGAAATGGCTTTATTATTGTTTGCACAACCATTCTGATTACTCACTTCCCATGCTCGAGTGCCACTCCCAGAAACAAACTAATTGTAATGATACCAGTGATTCACTAAGCACAGTGTGACTAAACTTTTCTTCCTTTTCGTTTTTCTTCTGTTTTTTTTTTTTTCTTCGACTCTCTTTCCTGGCTGCAGAAAAACATTGTGCACAGAGACCTCAAGCTGGGAAACATGGTGCTGAACAAACGGTAAGACGATGCTCAATCATTCATTCAGCTTTGTCAATCAGCTAGCTGGCCAATAACCTCCCCCCCATTATACCCGGTCAGTCATTTTAGCCTGCCAGTAAGTCACTCTGCCTCGGCTCATGTGTGTCAGAGGATTCAGCCAGCCCCAGCAGCCTGTATCCTGTGTACATTTGGCTGTAAACCCAAGCAGAGGTCACATTCTTGGGCTAAGAGTGAGATCAGTCTCAGGAACCTAAAGCCCCACTCTGTTGTGCCTGACTCTGGGTATGTGTCTGTGTGTTGAGTAAAGCCTGATGATTCATTCCCAGTGGTTGGGTTTTTGAAAATAGAGGGCAAACCGGACTCTGGTATGCCACGCTTAATTTTAAACCATTGAGATTTTTTTGACCAAAAATAAATTGGTTTGGATGCAAGAAGTTGCTTACCAGTTGCAACCAAAAAACAGCTCTTTTTTCCTAGACCTGAAGTGCAAACAGTGATGACATCAGAAGACATGTCGCCTTCTGCAGTTTGGAAGGAAAGGGTGTGTAGTGCCCTCTGTGATGAAGGATTCTTGATTACAAAGGTTCTGGTGGAAATGTTAGGCTGGTTTGCTAGTCTGCACTAAGGTTCCAAGAATCCTGAGCAGAACCAGCTGAGGAACCGGAGATAATTTGGTGGAAAAGCTGCAAGAGTGCTGTAGTTCAGACGGGCTGCACAGAATGGAAAACTACTCCACTGTAAACCCTGTGCGACTGCTTTATGTATGGCGTGCGCGAAAGTGACGGTGCATGTATGCAGGGGATGAAAACCACTCTTTCTCACTGTTCCGATGCTGCTGTTTGTGACTGCTTGTAAGTTAAGAAAACTGAAGAAATTTTGCAATAAGCAAGGCTGACTGTGGAGAGAAGTGCACAGACTTGAAGAATCAGATGATCATCCCACAAAGCCAGTCATTTTATTTAGAAGGTCTGAATGACTAAAGCTGACACATACACTCTCTGTTCCTACGCTCGCTTGCACACACCTTCACACCCAAACATTGAGCATGCTTTTATCGCGCACAAGTGAGCACAGTCCTACAGTTGTCTCATAGACAGTCAGTAACTTCTTGAACATAACGTGAAATGATCAACATGTATGCACATTGAGATGTTGCCGCCTTGGCTTATCTTTTTTACCACATTTTACAGTGTATGCATCAGCACCTATAACATCACCAGCAGTGGCACAAGCAGCAGCAGCAGCAGTAGTACTAGTAGTAGTAGTAGTGGTGGTGGTGGTGGTGGTGATGAAACAGGAGTGTTTTGACCAGGGGAGGAGGGTGGCTGGGAGAGGAGCAGACGAGCGGAACACTCCGTCCCAGCTGGAGACAAAGGAGAGGCCTGCCAAAGGCCCCATAGCTCAGAGCTGACTCACACTGTAATGCACGTCACACGCACACATACACATGCACACACAGTCATCATTTATTTACCCTATACTCTGCTTTTTCCTCTCTCTTTTACACTGCAATCTCATTCCGGCCTCTGTTGTTTTTTTTCTGATTTACTGCCTTTGTCATGTCATCTTTTCTTTTCACCTTCTCCTTTATGCATCACACTTGTTTCCTCATCACCCCACAGTGGACGAGTATGAATGTACCGGTAGTGTGGGATAGACATGGTTAACTTAGAGGCAAACCGATTCCAAAAATTCCCTCTCTGCCCATGCTGCTTGTCGTCATCCTGGGAAATGCACCAATGCCATCAAACAGCACAGCAGTTTATGCAAGAATGATATGATTTCCTCTTGCAGTGCCGGCTGCTATGACAGCAGGATGTCATAAATCAGTCTGCAGGGTCACTCACAATGTATGTCGGAGCTGTATTGACTTCCTAAATTGTGTTTCTACGGACGCATAGCCATATATGGACATACCCTATATCAACGTGTTTCACTTTTTTTAAATGCAACGGAAATAAGGAATGGTTTTCACTGCAATCATCCATGATTTGTATTTTGAACAAAGTGCTATTACACAGTCAGTACCCACAATACAACAATACATACCGTTGCATAAAAAGCATTTCAACATCTGCTAGCCTAAAGCCTTCAAATCATTGGTTCGGAAACGTTCTGGGAAATGAAATTTGCTGGCCTCTGTAGAAGTTGCCCTGTGTGTAACCTTCTTTCTCGTCAGCTGGTGTATTTTCATCAGAATGTTGCGGCGAGGAAGAAAGATGTCACGGGGGGATGTTTAGGTTTCTGGTTTCCTGACTTACCCGGGGTCACATGACCAGGAAGCAAAGACGGTGTGGTTTCTCTCTTCAATCCTCAGGGACCCTTGCCTCACGAGGCCAACATGCAATTTCATTTACCCAGTCTCCGGTACAAGAATAGAAGCCTGGGTCGTGATGCACGCAGACAAAAGGACAGACTCCTCCATAAAGGAAGCTTTTATGTCGAGGGTCCTTGAAGCGTCACACTCTGTTCCTTTGGCCCATCCTTGTGCAGATCACAAGGCCACTGTATGGTGATAGAGACTTGGATCACAAAAGCTGTTGAAGGGCTCGGATCTCATAAGAAGCTGGAAATTATGTGGCGTGACTGTTCTGTGGAGAGGATTGAGATTGGAGCGTTTTGTTGAAAATTGACTGTTTAACAGGAATTGGCTCCAAATGCTGTAATAGGAGCAGTGAATATGTGTGATGGAGCAGGGTGTGAAAGTGAGAGAGAATAGGGGAAGCTGTTGACCTCAGGCTTTTTAGAAAGCGGATGTGGGTGAAGAGCATGATCCAGAGAGGACTCAGGCTGTAGACGACCGCGTTAGTGCGCGCTTCTGTGCTTTTTTTTTTTTTTTTTTGAGTGTGTTTCTGTGTGTGCATGTTCAGCATGGGAGTGATCGTGTGGGTGCACTTGAAGTTGCGTGTTTGTGTACATATTTAAAATCTTCTTGAGCTTTATATATTCGTTTGCCAACCCATCACCATGCAGACTGAGTCATCGAGACAATTATCCTAAGCCACAGGTTGACTCATATGTTTGTCAAAGTGCGGCTTTTTCATTTTCTCTTTCTCTGCTGAAAGAACACAGTCCATAGTTGCTCAGCTTTCGTACAGTTAGGTTTCACACTGTCATAAGCAAACAAAATTTGTCTTGATGACTTAGAGAAAAACCTTCTAGTGTACACAGTAATAAAAATTAATCAGATACCACTTGTTAAAGCAGTGTGTCTTCTCAGACTTTGAAGCGTCAGTGTGTCTGGAGTGGTCTGGTTCTTAAAAACTCTGTAGATAGGTGGTCACCTAGTAACACTTGGATGCTGGTAAGATGCAAGGCTTCGGAGCTTTTATTGACAAAGCACAAAAACAAGCACATGTAAGATGATTATACCATTCAAGAGAAAGTTTCACATTCAAGAGAAATGAATCCTTAATGTTGGATGCACAAACGTTTAAGGCCCTCGTGTCAATCATCTGTCAATTAAATGAAAGGACATTTGGAAGATGTCAGGCTACATTAGAAGTCTATGTTGCGAAACCATTGTCATCTTAAAGTCAGTTTTATACCTCTAGTTAGACCTGGGTAGTAAAACAACAGTGATATGCACTGGCAATAGATGCTTTATCAGTAGCAATAAGAAGATTGGTTCATATAATGTCTGATAGTTTAACTTAAATGGATTCGTTCAAGTCACCATAAGCTTCCTGGTTCGTAAACATCCCATCGTATGTTGATAATGGAGCCCCTTTAGCCATGGCGTCCATGCGGTTCTCACAAGGCATGCAAGTCCTCAGCCACGACCTTCCAGCCCACAGACCTCCTGTAGTGGAGGCTCAATGGGGATCAATGGTTGTTCTTGCAAGCTGGACTTCACACCCATGACTCTGTGTCCCCCAATGACTCCACCTAAGCACAATAGTCAAAACGGCCTGCTCTAAGGGCTGACAAATTTGATATCAGGGTGTGCACAGAGACTGGCCCAGGGTCCCCATCTGGTGACACATGGTTTATCCCAGCCAGTCTGAACCGTACCCTCAATGCAGTGCAGTGGCTTTGCTCTAACTGCCCTCTGAGCTTCCGGGTTGCTTTCTTAATTTATTGTGTCAAGGTGAGGTCACTCCTTTATCCTTATTTGGTTGAATATGGTTAAAATGCAAAGTCAGGTGGTAAAATTCAAATGAAACCTTTTTTTCTCCTCATCCTTATTAGAATAACAAAAGAATTCAAAAAAGTATCAGTAATTATCGTTATCAGCTGAAACGGAACATTTTATTTTGATGTTTTTTAGCTAAGTTGTCTGGATCTACTTGCAACAGTAGACTATGTTATGTGACAGATGTTCTCCCAAGTTGCTCTTTTCTTACATGAGTCTTTCATCAGTGGCTTTGCTTTTGTCATTCTCCTAAAAAGCTTTGATTGGGGAAGAACCTGGGCCACAGATGTTGGGACAGAATCCCCCATATCAGCCACTGGAGCTGTAACTCTTTCAGAGGAATCGTAGGTGTCCTGGTGGCCTCCCTTAGTTGGTCACTTAGTTGAGAACAATGCACAGGAGGCAGGTCGTAGGCAGGTTTTTGCATTTGCCACAGTCCTCCCATTACTCAAAGAGGATTTCCCTGTATTCTAAGGAGTATTCAGTGACGTGGAAATGATCTTGTATCCATCGCCTGGTTATGCTTTTCAGTAACCTTTTCATGGAGTTGCTTGGAGTGTTCTTATGTCTGCATGGTGTAGCTTTAACTAGGAGCACTAATTCACCAGATGCTGGCGTCTCTGTACTACAATCACTTGAGACACATGAACTGCTCTCAGATGATTTCCATTCCACTAAATGTGTGGCTTGTAGCACCAGTTAGCTGCACCTGTGTTGAATTTGGTGAGTTACTCTAAAGGGGGTGAATATATGTACAATCACTTATTATAAATATTATGTTTTCAATTAGTTGGCATTACTTTGTCGAAATCTTTTTTCACTTTAGATTCTTTGCAAAAAAAAAAAAAAAGCCATTTTAACTTGACCATGATTCAGTGTTTAAAAACAATAGGGGGAAAACTTCCAAGGGGGGTGAATACTTTTTATAGCCACTAATAAATGAAGTTGTGAAAATGAAAACATGTCAGCTGTCACAGAGGAATAGTGCAACAGATCATCTAGAGAATAGAGCACCAAAATGTGTGCATGTCGGGCCTGTGTCCTCCCAAATGTAAGGACTTGTAGTGGTTGTGCGTAATGGTAGGCTTCTATTGGTTGTGCATACTCTTCTGTTCATTTGGCTGTCATGGGATACTGATATTAAACAAAAAAAGGTATGCTAGCAAGTTCTCCCTGTTTCTGTCAGCTCGTGTTTACTTCACGCACTGAGCAGTGAGTGTGCAGTGAGTGTTTCACATTCTACACTTAAATTTGCCACATTGAGCAAGACTTGGAGCGATTTATTTGATTTGAGACTGATTCAGAATCCGATGTATAACCGATATATTAATTTAAGTGTGTTTGTGTGCACTGGCAGGACTCACAGAATCACCATCACCAACTTCTGTCTGGGAAAGCACCTGGTAAGTGAAGACGACCTGCTGAAAGACCAGAGAGGAAGTCCGGCCTACATCAGCCCTGATGTATTAAGTGGTGAGTGACAAACACATGCTGCATGCATTTGCTTTTTGAGGACAACGCATATATTAAAGGTGCCTTTCAGACAGACCAAAAAGTGCTGAAAGGCCTGTTTTTTAAATTTATTTTTTGGGTAAAGCTTGTCACTGACATTTGGTTGGGGGGAGGGGTGATGTATCACCAACTTTTTGTCACTTTCAGACACCAATCCTAACAGTCACACCTGTTTTTTTTGCTTTGGCCACATGTACACAGGCGTGAAAAACTTGCAAAAAACAGCACGGCATTAGATTTCTCACTGCCCCATGTTGGTAGGACTGTAAAGTGTATCCACTGCAAGGGAAACACAACTGTCTAATGTGTTTCCCAAAATGCCAGATCCAAAAGTTCGGTTTAAAATCCCCTTGTTGATCCGGGTACAGACAGGATCTTGGGATTCTGTGAATTGCATTGCATAACGTTTAAGCGTCAGTCTTGTGTTTGATTTTCCGGTTATTAAGCAACAAGAACGAGGTTATGTTGCAATCTCGGACTGGCAAAAAGCAAGAAATGGCTTTTTTTGGGCTTTTGTTTGTGTAATCTCTGTGATGATGCATTTTCTCATCTATGGTACGTGCAGAGGAAGCTGCTTTCCTCTTTGTGAAACGTTGCCTGAAAAAAGCAGAAATCCATTTTTACTGTTCAGCTGTGTAATGCCCATTTGTCAAAGTAAACGTGCACACCTGAGCACCGTACGCCAGGAACACTGATGCTGAGTTCCATCAATTCAATCATTGATTTTCAGGGCAACATTCTTGACAGAGTACAAGCTTGAGAAGAAGAATTTCGTACACAAATCTTTCATGTCCAGCCAGTTGAAGACTGTAGATAAAACCCCTGCGTGTATATCAGCATAACGTGACAGGCACACAATTAAACAGAGCTTCAGTGACTCATGCGCTGATGACTCACTAGAGGGAAACTACTCCCATCTACCCCTTCCCCTCCCATCCCCCGCCTGTGTGTGTGTGTGTGTGTGTGTGTCACAAGCTTTACCATAATTGCCTACTGCTGTTGCTGCCGCCTCCCTGACTGTAACAACACTGCCTATGGTCATGCACAGCTATGATGCTCCACCCTCACAAGCTCCAGTTTATTCATTGTTGATTCATGACTGATTAAATGTCTCAGGGTTGATATAAAAACAGTTCTGCCAGTTTCAAAGCCAGGAGTGTGCTTGAAATTTCTAGGAAATGTAATAGATGCGGAGTCGTGGCTTGTGTTGTTGTTTGCTCGCTTCGTTAATCATTAGACCCGGTGAATTGGCAGGAATCGAATTTGTTGAAGGGTTTGACACTCCAGCGTTGCAGGGCAGATCTGTCATTGCACTAAATGGATGGATTATACTATTTATACATTTGCTAATATCACGCACAGGTCTTCATTTGTTCTTCCTCCCTGTCTCCAGGTCGGCCATACCGTGGTAAACCCAGTGACATGTGGGCTCTTGGTGTAGTCCTTTTCACTATGCTTTATGGCCAGTTCCCCTTTTATGACAGCATACCTCAAGAACTCTTCCGCAAGATTAAGGCTGCCGAGTACTCCATCCCCGAGTGAGTATTTGTACCTGGTGAAAGTTAATTCAAAGCAGTAATATCACACTGTTCTGACTACATAGCAAATTAAAGTTAATGCTCTTTCATTCTTTCATAATTCTATGACACAGAATGGAATTAAGTACAATTAAAAGCAAGTTTCCAACACAGTGAATCATCATGTGTGTTGGCATGCTCTGTCCTGGATTAGAGGCATAATTGTAGCCTACACAGGGTGTACAGACCTTCGCTTAAATCTACTAAAAATATCTGCACACAACTTTAATGCATTTTCTAGCAATTTACCACATTGTTGCACTCGGTCTGAACTTGAGGCAGCGGCATAACCTTTCAAAATTGCCTTTGTAAATTTGATACACTTTTGCTAATGAAAGTGGCGCTTCCTGTCCCCTGTACCTCCGCACAGGGACGGCCGTGTGTCAGAGAACACAGTGTGCCTCATCCGAAAACTGCTGGTGCTGGACCCTCAGCAGAGGCTGACTGCAGGAGAGGTGCTGGAGTCGCTCAGCGCCATCATAGCCTCATGGTAATTGCTCCGCCTGCTGGATGTTTGAAAAACTACACCAGACGTGTTGATTGTCTGGTCTAGGATTGCAGTTTGTCACAGAGGAGCTGAGAAACCCTCACCGAGCTGATTGCACATACACCATTCTCAGTTGTCAAACTAATGACTGTTAATTTGTTAATCATGCTGTTGTGTTTACAGGCAGTCTGTGTCATCGATGAGTGGCCCTCTGCAGGTGGTTCCAGATATTGACGATCAGGTCAATCACCCAGAACATCTACAAGAGGTACGTTTCACAGGTCCTAAGGGTAAATATGTGTTCGTTAAGGATGCTTGATACTTTGCTAGATAATAGTGTGTGCAACCATTAATCTAAAATGAATTAAGCCACCGTTATCCAGTTAAACACAATACACCATCATTTTACATCATGCTTACTTTTTTTAACTATGTTGCCACAAACTTTACAGCACATTGAACAAATGCTTTCTCTTCCTAGGCCAAAGTAATAGAAGAGTCTTCACAGTACGAGTTTGAGAACTACATGCGCCAGCAGCTACTGCTGGCTGAAGAGAAGAACACTATCCATGAAGCCAAGAGCTTTCTAAGCAAGCGCCAGTTTGGGAGCATCCCACCTGTAAGACGTCTGGGCCATGACGCCCAGCCTGTCAGCCCGCTAGATGCTGCCATCCTGGCACAACGTTTCCTCCGGAAGTAGTCCCATTAACACTTATTCCAGCCTCTCTGGCCTCCTCAGATAGTAAAGAAACCTGTGGAGCCCAGAGAGGGCTGAGGAGGATAAGCCCCAAAACTGAACTGGCATACAGAAAGCCCTGCCTGAGTACAGACGGCCCCGTATGTAGGTGGGTTTTAGGCAAACTAGGTGGAGCAGACAAAAGGTGGGCACCAGAAAAACTGCCAACCCAGAACTTCACTCCCCACGTCTGGATCCTCTAGTAGAACATGGAAAGGCCTGGAGGAAGACCAGAACCAAAGGTTCCTTGCCCTCAGGTTGCCCACGGACAGATCTCACTGTGCAACAAACCTGATGGCACAGTCACACATGGCGCTAACACAAGGCTCTGCCTGGAGTGTTGAAGAAACTATTAACCCCGGATTCCTCCTGCTCCTCGTCCTCCCACCCCTCCTCCTTTGAAATGTCCCCTCTGTAACACTTCCCCCATCAATTCTGGGTCTCCTGAGCAATACAGGACCAGATTCATGTAGCAACCCCTTCTCCTCCCAGTGGTTAATGGTATGCCTCAAGTCGGATCACTTGATCACAGATGTCACTTCTGTATACCTCCATTCCGCCCTCCTCCTGTCACTCCTTCCTTTTCCTCTCTACCGTTTTCCTGTATCGAAAATGATCCTGGTCCTGTCTGTAACTCTGACTTCAAATCAATCTACCTCTCTGTCTCTCTTCTCTGTTGGTAAACCATGTTCACTGTTCTGAGACAAGGGATTGTAACAATTTAGTCTTGATGCCACCAGTGACATAAAGCATTAATGTTTTCTGTCAGAGTGATAATGCTTTGAAACCTTTTCAGTGGTTTCGAAAAATCTGAATAAGCTTTTTATCATATTTACCTTAATAAGTAGCATTTTATCCCTATATTTGCATTGAAGAGAGAACTGAATATCAAAGTATGCGCACAAGCATCCTTTGATATTTGCGGAATGCATTGTCTCCTGCTTTTTGCTCATCCCTGTGGAAATCTATTTTTAGCATCTAGGCAGCTAGTGTGAGGTACCTGGAAGTCACAATGCCAAGAACTGAATGGGGAAAAACTGTTGGATCCTCCCTGCCAAGGCATATTGATGGTAACGCTTCCTCGGTGCCACTATAGTGAAGATCAGGCACTGTCATGTTTCTATTGCCAAAAATCTTGTCTTAAATTTACTCTTAGCCAAGGAAACTGGTACCCACAGGCTCATTCAGAATCAAATGGCTTCCAGGTATTCCAGCTTCCCTGTTCCTTCTTTTCAAGACAGACCATGGGGACAAGTGTTGTACTGTACAATTTCATAGAAAAATGAAACTTACAGACTCATGGATTTTAAGTTTAGTTGCTGGGTTTTCTTGCCATTCTTGACGCGTTCGTCCGTTTTATCAAAGTGTTTCTTTCAACCATGGCGAAGCTACTAACCAGTGACTGTTAAGCATCTGTACACTGCGACTTGCCTTTGCGTATTGGTACCTGCTTTAGGCTCTCTAAACTTCTTCCTATTTATATTCAAACTGATTGCATGAACATAGGCTCTGGAATATTTTAAAATGTCTTTACTTGTTCTTTTTTTTTTTTTTTTTCCTTGTAATTTCATGTTGATTTATTTATTCACTTGTGTAGACTATTCTCCCAAACCACTGGGGCTTGTATCACAGACGTTGATTGTAGACAGTCTAAGAAATTTTTCCTCGAACCTGTCTGAGACTCGGCATAACTTTTTTTGCTCGTGAAACAGGCCCCAAATCTCTTTGCTCTCTCTCAGCTTTAAGAAGTGTTGTTAACTCCAACAGTGGTTCAACTTTTACCCATCTAACTTTAATCCTTTTTCAGCCACATTCATGAAACGGTAGCATTTTTTTTTTTTTTCCTCTTTGGATTACTAAAACATTTTCTTGCCATTTTGCCACAAACTCTGTGGCCACCTTAAGCTACACTAATAACGAGACTGACTTTTGCATAGTTCTATTTTTTAAAGAAAACTAAATAATACTCGCACGTTATCTTTGATTTACGGGAAGGGTTTTGTAGTGTATTTTTTCTGTCATTAACCCCCCCCAAGATCCCCACACAAGGCTACACTCTGGTCAGTATGTAAATAATGTACCATCACAACTGCGCCAGTCATGTTGTATGTAGTTCCACCCAGTGAGATACCAACTCTGTTTCAACACATGTCGATTGACGTGTATTTTAGGCCACGTTGGCCATCAGCCACCACACATCTTGATGCTAAAAATAATATGTAAAGAGAGCTGTCGGCTTTCTCCCACCTCAATGTGAATTCCATGGGTATACAGCAGTATTGTAGTAGTTTAGGTTGTTCATCAGAAAAGGGTGTTTTTTTTCCCCTAAACACCGTAGCCATTGCTGAATGCTGACATTAACCGTCTGTGGAAAGTGTCTTAACGCCATCTTCCATGAGACACAACTACAGATTAGTAACTAGAGGTTTAATGTAGACGTTATTATCTGCCTCCTCCCCCGCCCGCCCCAATCAAAAAGTGTTTCACTTACTAGTTAGTGGATTGTACCACATTCGATGTTTGTTTTACGGAGTTGTATTGGTAGACTGCATTGTGGACTGAAAAGCATGGAAATAGTGTGAGGTTAAACTCTGTGTAAAACATGTGACTGTTGCATGATTTTGAACTTGCAAGGTGTGCCAGAACAACTGAAAATTTCATTTTAATTTACCCCTTTGGGTCCTAAAATAGGTAAATCGAAAGTAAGAATTATCTTCCCCACAACTGGATGAATAGTACAACTTTTGTTAGTTTTCAAAGAGTTGAGTTTTTTTTTTTTATTGTTTTATTTTCACCCTGGTTCTAAAGTTGTCAGTAAATAACTGATATATTGCTGACTGTTTCAACTGGAAACTTGGTGTAGGATGTGAAAAGTGGTGTAGTTTAAACCCAATGGGATAATGTGTTGTAAGCTGCTTGGTTGGATATGGGCATCGAAATACAGAAAATTGCGTAATTGTACAGATGAAAAACACGTTTGTATAAAAAACATATTTTTGTACTTCATCAGATCTCTACATGCATGTCAGCAATAAACTTTGATATGGAAACATTACACTTTGTCATGTCTCGAATGCGGGCTGCATGTGGTGCAGTTGATAGCACTGTTGCTTCGCAGCAAGAAGGTTGCCGGTTCGCATCCCGGTGGGGGCACCGGAATCTTTCTGCGTGTAGTTTGCATGTTCTCCCCGTGCAGCGTTGGTTCTCTCCGGGTTCTCCGGCTTCCTCCCACACAGTCCAAAAAAAATGTTGAGGTTAATTGGTGATTGTAAATTGTCTGTATGTGTGAATGTGAGTGTGCTTGGTTGTCTGTCTCTAAGTGTAGCCCTGTGATAGACTGGTGACCTGTCCAGAGTGTCCCCTGCCTTCACCCTGAGTCAGCTGGGATAGACTCCAGCCCCCGCGACCCTAATGAGGATTAAGCAGTGTATAGATAATGGATACTTCCCCCACTAGGTGGAGCAATTTCTTTAGAAATGCACCTCAATGCCACAGGAAGAGCAGTATATATTTAATGTGGATTCTTACAAGACATAATACTGAATATTCTTTTACATATTTCTCTACCAGATGTGGACGATACAGCATACAGAAAATAAGAACATGTCTGTCTCGTCCATCTGTGCCAGCCATCTGTGTGTGCGTTTACATTGTATTGCCTGTTTGAAGACCAAACAGACTCTATAGTGCTTCAGTCTTGTGGCGAGTCTAGTTCTGTGCCAGACCCAGGGAGACCTGCTCAAACAGGAAGCCTCCTGCTGACTGGCAGCACTGTGGGTTGCTCTGCTGATCCTCCACCTCACGTCAGGTCTCTGAATACCCTCTGGAGCTTGGCAGTAACTCCATTAGAAATCATGCTATATGTGCCTAAAACCCATTATAAGCAGACCGGACAGAGATGCCTGGCTTGCATCTGTGATGTTGCACGAAACACTGTGGAATCAACGCGCCTTCGTTTCAGTCCACTTTACATAGTGGGTTTTTAGCTGGATGATTTTAGATCCAAAAAAAAAAAGCTCATTGATGGTAACCAAAGGCAAAAATACTGTGCTGACTCCTTTAAAAGAAGCACAACTCAGCTGTCTGTAACCGTTCCCACCCTTCTGTGCCTCGATCAGGTCTCTCCTCTGGATCATGCGCCCCTCTTCCAACCCAAGTCAACGTCCAAAGATCTCAAGGGTCAAAGTTTAACAGATGCTCTGTCCCCATAAACTACAACCAGCTGGCCATGAGGAGGTCCATCCTGGATTCATACGTGTCTCAAACAAACAAGTGCTCGTTTAAGGCGATGTCAGACATCTGCAATGTTCTTGCCTAATTACCTTAGAGAGCATTACGTATTGGGTTTCAGCAGAAAAGAGCGTGATTTATGCAGCTGGACACGGATAACAAAGGATGAACTGGGATCTACACACGTCCGAGTTGCAGTCACATCACGGCTTTATGTGTGTGTGTTTGATTTTGGTAGTGGAGTGTATTCGGTTGCTAAAACTGTATTAGAAATAACTGATTCAAGTGCACAGCTGCGTCAACCTGGTAGTTATTACTCCGTGTGTTTATGTCTGTTGGACCGTGTGAAAGTACGTCTCCAGCTGTGTCAAGCATGGTTAGGCTTTATGGGCCTTCCTGACAAGGCGCTGCAGCGAAACGCACAAAAACCAAATTTATGTTGCGCTGTCGTTGAAAACAAAACACGTGACTTTACAACACCGAGCATCAGCCACATAAAATCTGATTATCTACACCTCATAGGGTTGAACATTAGATTTCATGCAGGTGATTGATTAGCTGGTGGAAGTTTGCTCCTCTGAACACGTGCCTTTACCCCCCGATGGTCCTTCAGTGTCTGGGCTGACCCAGTCTGTACCTGGTATGTCCATCAAGTAGATAAGCAAACAAGAAAGTGCTGCCTTCACTCAATGTCAAAAACGTGTATTTTCTAGGTTAATTGCGATTAACATGAAATCCAGCAAAATTGTATGTAGGATGTGATGAACAAACTGTCAAATGTGTCCTTCGCAGAGCAGATG
>NW_007578461.1:318791-319823 GCF_000690725.1 Stegastes partitus
TCACAGTAGCAACAGGATAAGTAGGAATACAAGCCAGCAACTTCTTCCAGTTGGAAACTGATTCTTGCTACCGATGCATTTTAATATTTGTACAAGATAAACGTTTGGCCAAACAACCCCATGATCATTTTTCTAACCTCCCTAAAATGTAGACCTGTAAAGATAATATCCGCCCTCCCATTGGAGGAGACGGAGCACCGAACAAGCATCTCCGTTCGCTTTCAGTCGATACCTGACAGACTCTTAAAGGAGATGAGAAGATGAGATTAGCAGCTTTACGATTTGCTCTACAGACATTCTCAACTAAGTTCATTTTTGTTGGCAGGCCGCAAAACAAGCCTCTAAACAGCCTGAGCATACGGCCTCCATATGAGGAGCAAAGAGGGAAAACATCTGCTGAAGGGGTGTTTTTTTTTTTTGACAATTATTTTAAGTTTTTCTTCAGTCTTGTTCAGTCTTAAAACACGCGATAAAACAGAGGATCTACAAATTAAACATATTTACAGTAATGTCAGCAGTGAGCAGATACGATGCTGCCAAATCACAGATTCTTTGTTCTATTATTGTTTTCATTGACTTTGCAGCTTATGACTTTGAAATCAGCACCCATGCGTTATTACACAAGAGAGCGCCTCTTAGCATGATATGTTCATTTAAGACAATAAAACAAACGAGTGAACAAAACCGCCGGTCCTCGTATTCTCCCCACATTAAACAGAACGACCCAACTCAGTCACAGACACCAACGTAGATGCGGCCGTAAAGCTGGTGCCAGCAGGAGGAGACTTTGTTGTGGCAGCGTACACATGACACAGTAATGCGATCAGAGGACTGAAGTGACCAAGTTTAATAAGGCAAAAATTGTTTGCTTGTTGATTAACCAACTATTTCCCAACTCAAACTCATAACAAGCTGCAACAATGTGATGCTATTATGTTCGGTTTTCAAGGAAAAAAATCAGTCTTTAATGATTGTTTTAACCATAGACTGTATAAAAGATGGACGTAGCTACCGTCACCCGTTGGTTTCTGC
>NW_007578461.1:320938-328150 GCF_000690725.1 Stegastes partitus
AGGTAGTTTCTCCTCATGGTCCACTAGCTGTCCATCGCTGAACAAAATAAAATGTGATATATCAACACAGTCCACCGATTCCAACATGCCCTATGCACTTTCAGGCTTGTACACACAGAATAGTTTATCTAACCTTTTTCTGAGGACAAAGCACAAACAGATGACTCTTATGATACTATCCTGTTATTGTAGCTTCACATTAAGCCTGCTCCACCCTAACTTGTCGAAACAACAGAAGACGTCTGTATGAACATGCATGCCCTGTTTTGTGCCCTCATGTTGAACTAATTGATTCCACCTACATATTTATGCTGCAATAACACGAGTCTCAACTTCCCCATCTAACCCTATGAAATAAGCACATTCCCCCAAAATGTAGTCTACTTTTGTTATTATTGTATTCTGAACTATTTTTAAATGATGTGATTTGATGTTTAACTTGCACAAGTTCTTGTTGCATTAGTCATAAAGGGAAGCTAAGAATTGTTCTGGTGCTTTTTTTTTTGCTCATCAACACTCACCAATCTGGTATGTACTGTTGGTATAAATCCTGCCAGGAGGTATCAGTACAAAAGCTTCATGCAGACCCAGGGCATAACCCCTCTTACTCATAATCATCTGAAACACATCAGCGTGCATGTGGCCAGAAGATTGTTTACAGCTGCTCTGTTTCTCTGACCTTGTCCTCCTCTGCGAGAGAAAACATCTCTGTTTCTTGTCTCTTTTAGGATGACAATCTTGGGACATTCATGCGTTCTTTAATTAGTCTTCAGTGTGTTTGCATTTGACATGATGCAGAAAGGTTGTGATGGTCCATACGCTCCATGCATAGTTTGCCTACACATGGCTTTATTGCGATTTTGAGAAAGAGCATGCTTGCCATAAATCTCAAGAGCGAGAAAAGTGCCAGACCAGCTATTAGTGGAGTATAACTTTTTTTTTTTTCTTTTGCAAAATTTCCAATAACTTTCTATACTCTTTATAAATAAACCTTCCTCCACCGGGCCCCGGCACATTTACATCTTACTGAAGTTCCTCTTCTCTTTCTGCCTCTCTTCACCTCTTCAACCCATCCGTCAGGAGCCGAGTGGGAAATCCAACATGGCGCAAGAACGAGTGTGTCATTTTCAAACTGCCCGCTAACTCTGAACATCTGGTCCTACGGAGAGGAGGGCGACCCTGTCAATGGGAGCCCTTGTCTCCCCTGTCAACGGCCCGCCACAAGGTGAACAAGGAGGCATGTGTGTGTTATAAATGTGACTGTGTGTGTGTGTGTTTGCACTGACACTGTTCCTACTGGAAAAAATCTTTAACAAGCATCATTTAGACTCATGAATAGTGTGTATTTGTGGAAGAAGCCGCTGTAATTTGAATATTTCTCAGTTTGTGTAGCATGGGTTCATCCCACATTCTGCAACTTATTGTGAAACTAGTGCTTGGATTATTTGGAATACTTATGGAAAATCTTTTTGAATGCAGTGCAGAAATGCTTCGCAACTGATACAAGCAACTTAATGTTGACTGATGTTTCAGGCCAAGCCCTTTCTTAATCTTGCCTGATGTCGGGCCACACACACAGACGGCATCCATAAAAATGTAGTGAATTAATGAATCAATCCAGCTGACAACAACAAGATCATGACACATAATGGAAATGTTCACACTCGTTTCTTCAGTCGATTACTTGATGTGTATTCTATAAGTATTAACGGACTATTCGCAAAAACTCAAGCATGTAAAATCTTTCTTCAAGCCTTTAAATGTGAGAATTTAGTGTTTCTGTTCCACCCACATTTTGGGGATACTCCTCCTCTGCGCCCGTTACATAAATCACATTCATTAAAATGCTGGAGGATCTGGCAACTTAATCAGCTTCATACAAAAAGCACATTTTCTTGTTTGTAATGCTCTTTGATTTTAATTCAGATTAGCAATAAACTCCATAAGAAGAAGCAGTAAGGGTTCTGTAGGTTGCAAACATGCTCCGTTTTTTTTCAATTTTGTTGTTTACTTCATCAGATGGGTCTTGTTAGCTAATAAATTCAGTGCCTTATTGCTGCCACGTGTGTGGGAAGTGGTGTCTGACATCAAGCAAGATAAAGAAGAGCTTGTCCTGAAAGATCTGCGTGCTTGAAAATCTTCCACACGAGTCCGTCCGTGCAGAGAGGAATCATTTCATCACGTTTTCATGTTACGGCCACATTATTTCGATACAACGAGAGTCGCAAATGATCCTTAAAAAGTTGGAATCTTGGCGTGCCATTACCCCAAATCATGTGCATAATTTGGTGAAATATAAACTGCGTGTCTCACATTTAGATGTATTACTCTCAGTGATTGTTGGAGGTGAAAGCTGGAGCATAATTGAAATCATTTAAAGGCTAAAGCATGTCACTCCGTGTACAGTACGGTTTCCTGCCAGAGAGCAAGATTTGATTGTGCAATTAGGGAGATCTGGTTAGCCATTAAGTGAAATGGAACTTTATCTAAGCTGATGAGACATTAAATAAACAGCACTCAATCAGTGTAAACGAGAGTAACAGAGTCCGTTTGAGATGGACTGAGCGCAGAAGCCGTTTATGTAAATTCCAAATGTTGAAAAAATGACAGAATGAGGTCCTGGCCTCTGGGATCTTTTTTTTTTGTGAAGGCAAACTCGCCTTCCAAAAAAAAATAAAGACTCGACAGAATGTGAATGTACGCAATCCTCCCGAAACGATCCCACACTGACCAGTTGCGGGTAGAAGGAGTGTTAGCTTGGGAAAAGAGCGGCTGTCTATTGACGGTGATTACAACTCTCACAGCTGTCCCCACTCAGCACAGTCAGCAACGGAGAAAACTGCAGAAGCTGATGTTAAATGTGGCGGAAAAGTGCTGGAAAAGTCCATCTCTCTTTCTGTCTGTCTGCACCTCTCTGTCACCTCTAATGGTGTTTGGGCTCGCACCGCATTCTCTCTCAGAGATATAAACTGTTGAGACACATCATTAAATCAGATACCGGACACTCCTGAATGTGCAGAATAGTACATTTGAGCAGACATGTACAGTACATTGGAAACATAATGCTTCAGTTTAGCTGGAATAATTCAACATTCACACATTATGCTTATAAAATTCTTTTTAAAATTAGTCACTTTTACATTTGAAATCAAGCTTTTCTTTTTATATCTGCTATTTAAAGTCATAAAATTCATTTGTGGGGCTTTTTTGGTTTGTGCTTTTTCTTCTTCTTTTTACTCTCTGGTTGTTGTTTTCTCCTGCAAACCGTAAAATCTGTCCAACGAAGCAGCTGTCTGAGCTTTTCTTAAGGTATCTTAACATTTGTGGCGAGTACTGGCTCGGGCAGCTGTGAGCAGTATATCTGCCGTTTCCTCTGTGTTTCATATTTTGACTTTTATTCGCTGCTTTCATTTACCACATAAGCTTGCTGAATCTCGTCAGTGCATTTAACACGCTAAAAGCAGACGATTACATTCACAACATAAAGTTTTGGCATCAGTCATGTGGGTGTTCATCTGCAGAAATCCACTGATATCTCTTGACATGTGAGAATGCTGAGGAAAATAAAGGCCACCGCACTGTGTTAGCAAACCACGAGGGGGTTATATTCTCATCATCATTCCAGGAAAGATACCAGATTTACCAAAATGTTGAATAAAATTGTGACTGTCACATCCTCCTCCTCCTCTTCTTCTCAAGTGCCTCCCACGCCTTCATCCTGTATCTGGTGATGGCAAACAGCCCCTGGATTTCCTCTCACTTGCCCCTTCAGAAGGGAGCTTTGGTGTGGGCGGTCAATACACGTCTCCGTCCCTTTGTGTGCGCCGTAAATATTTTCTCCCAATCAAAGAGTCGGACTTCAGAGCTCAGTCTAATCTCTGGAAGTCCATCACTGAGACTCACATCAAAGCACAGGATGAAACAGATGAGTTCACGGAGAGAGAGAGAGAGAATGTGCACATCTCTTCCACTAGTGTTAAGTAGTAAGAGGGAACTTACTGCTTCATTTCTGCAGTTTGTAGATAAACAGATGCCATTTTGCATAAAATATGAATCAATGAAACATCCATCCATTATCTATACACCGCTTAATCCTCACTAGGGTCATGGGGGGCTGGAGTCTATCCCAGCTGACTCAGGGTGAAGGCAGGGGACACCCTGGACAGGTCACCAGTCTATCACAGGGCTACACTTAGAGACAGACAACCAAGCACACTCACATTCACATCTACGGACAATTTAGAATCACCAATTAACCTTAAAATGCTTTTGGACTTGTGGGAAGAAGCTGGAGAGAACCCACGCTGCACGGGGAGAACATGGACACTCCACGCAGAAAGATCCCGGGTGTCCCAGGGACGCGAACCGGCGACCATCTTGCTGCGAGGCAACGATGCTAACCACCGCTCCACCTTGCAGCCCTCAATGAAACATGACCGTTTTTCATTTACTGCTGCATCACTACGTAGATCATCAGGATGCAAAAAGATGAACAGCTCAGGTAAGATCTCAAGAAATGTAGGGAATACAATGTGGCATCACTCGGTAAGGATAATAACCACATGAGGATCACAATGGACCCTGTTACACAGAAGTTAACACAGCCTACAGGTGAGGGGATTTTCATGTGTGGCACTGTGATCCTACCACACGACGATCTTAAGACAACTGCTGATCCCATAACGCTCCAGAAAAAAGTAGTGTTGCCACAGAATCAGGTGTCTGTGTAGACTTGAGCTGTTTTTTGACCTCTATTTGTTTACATATTGATGTCATGTCCGTCAAGTTTCCGTTTTATGTTTGCACATTTCATGTCTTTCCTGTTTTATTTTGTAATCACTAACCTGTTGTCTCTGTTTTAGGTTCACTTCCCACCTGCCCTTCCCCCATCTCGTCACACCTGCCCCCTGATTGTTCTCCTCACCTGTTTCCCATCTTCCCTCATTACCTCTTGTACTTTACCCTGCGTGTCTCACAGTCTAGTTTGTTGTACTTCATGGTCCTGGTCCCAGCGTTTCTTAGTCACATCATAGTCTGTTTTGTGTACAACCTCGTTTTCTGCTTTCGACCTTGCCTTTTTGCCTCTCGTCTTTGGATACCTCTGCCTTACTGACTGATCACCTGTGCAACGAATCCTGCCTGGAAAAATACCTGCAAGTGTGCAAGTGTGTCCACCTGTTCTTGACGATTGGCCTATTGGCACCACTGAATTAACTAAATTTACGAATGTCATGATTCTCGGACAAGCTCTGCTGATTTAATCTACAAATTTAATCACAGTTGGCATCAAACATAACGACATGAACTGCAGCCACCAGTTCATGTTTTACTTTTATTGCTGCTCCCCTCAGGTTATAGTACCATTGCCTCATATCACAACTACACTCAAATGTGTTGTGTCTTGGCTCATCCAGTTGATTCTGATCACGTGTCTGCATTTTAGGTTTTTAAATCAAAAGGCTGACAGTTTTCTTTATTGTTCTAATTGTCCTCAAGTTAATATTTATCAAAAATGAATGAGCTTGTTTAACAAATCTTGCTATCATACTATCATGTTTGTTGTTTTCCAGCCTGATGTTAAAGACATGCAACTGGGTTTTCCATACTGCATGAAAACCAATCAGCAGTGCAGGCTTTTCAAATTAGTCACAAACCACTTGGCATCATAAGTTTTTGATAAAAAATATTTGCACTCTTGAATGAACAGCCTATTGACTGTAGGATTCAAAAGTCCACTGACTGATAATGGTACAGAAAAAGTGCAAAAATGACATCCAAAAATCTGAAAATATTCAATAAGAATACCTAAAAAAATAAAGGAAAGAAGATAAAACCTGTAATGGCCTTCAAACCCTGCAAGTGTGTCAGTCTTGGATTTGATTTTTATTTGTTCTTTTATTTCAACTGTTGGATTACAAGTAAATGCCGAACATGTGCACAAATATCTGCACCACACTTTACTGAATGAAAGAAAGCATGCGAGGGGAAATGATGAACAGGCACCCACCTACAACACAGATGATATCTTTTAACCCACTCTTTCTGTTTCTCTATGAGGCATCACTCTTCCCACAGAAAGCCAAATAGAGCCGGAGGTAGTCATTACAGGCTTCCCAGAGCCACGCTTGACTGGCTGCTCAGGTCTGTTCTCGCTCAGTCAGGACAAAGTGGGTGCACGGCGGTTCTTATAGTACACACAGGGTGACAAACATTCATATAGGGTATAATTCTTGCGGCTGTGTCTTCAACCCCAATGAGGCATGGGTGGAGTGCCACTTACTAAAACTAAACCAGGATTTCCCATGTGGTGCCAGGCACCCATGGAGAAGAAACATGTCTGGACCAAACTTTGGCTACATCCTGGTCCAGATGTGAATTCTTTAGAGGTTTGGTTTGGGATCTGTCCCATTCCGGCTGCTGGTTTGTTTTGCAGTCACATATTTTTGTGTGAAGCTACAACCGTTATAGCAGCAGGATATAGGAAACAGGAGCGAAGCCTCCAGAGGTCCAGTCACAGATGGTGTCCGTGTTTGGAGGCGCTACCTGAATGAGCTGCTTCTTCCTCTGCTGGGGTTTTTAGTCATCAGATTTTTGGAGGTTTGGTTGGTTCGGGATCAGGCTGAATTTTGTCACAGTTGTGCAACACTTCCATTACACGCCTCATGCTGTGTTACATGTATTATTCATTTAAAAAAACTAAACACACTCTCTGTCTCAGACGTTTAAAAATAATTTAACATTTTGACAGAATAGATTTAATTACTGTACACACAGGGTGTGTGCTTGAGCTCTGTTTAGACTGAGAAAATTAGGACCTGCTCTTTGCATGCCATTTGCACGCTCTTTTTTTAAAGGCAACAGTGGCTGAGAGTCCTGACAGGCTATCATTTCCCCCGAGAAAATGAATGTATTTAAAAAATGTGGCAGCGAGGCCATATCATTTTTACTTCTTTTTTTTTCTCTAGAAGTGACGCAGGGCACTGAAATAACATGGATAAAGAACAGTTTCAGAAGCCCGAATATTACGCAGATAACATCTCTTCCTGTGTTAATTGAATTCACATACTACAGGAGTCATTTCCACTCTGGGAACACATTAACCTTACAGCCTTCATTGTGCTTGATTTGGCAACCACTTGTAAGCTGTAATCATTAATTTGACATCTCAAAGTGATTATCACCCCGTGCAGTTAGTGAGTAAGTAAATGCATT